>NC_084579.2:22975532-23095532 GCF_033978685.3 Nerophis lumbriciformis
TTGAAACACACCCTCTGGTTCCCCTTCTTAAAGAGAGGAACCACCACCCCGGTCTCCCAATCCAGAAGTACCGCCCCCGATGTCCACGCGATGTTGCAGAGTCTTGTCAACCAAGACAGCCCCACAGCATCCAGAGCCTTAAGGAACTCCGGACGGATCTCATCCACCCCCAGGGCGTTGCCATTGACGAGCTTTTTAACTACCTTGGCATCCTCAGCCCCAGAAATAGGAGAGCCCACCACAGATTCCCCAGGCACTGCTTCCTCATAGGAAGACATGTTGGTGGGATTAAGGAGGTCTTCGAAGTATTCCCTCCACCGATCAATAACAGCTGCAGTAGAGGTCAGCAGCGCACCATCCTCACCATACCGGTGTTACAGTGCACTGCTCCCCCCCCCTTGAGCCGGCGGATGGTGGTCCAGAATCACTTCGAAGCCGTCTGGAAGTCGTTTTCCATGGCTTCTCCAAACTCCTCCCATGTCCGAGTTTTTGCCTCTGCGACCGCTGAAGTCACACTTCGCTTGGCCTGTCGGCTGCCTCTGGAGTCCCATGAGCCAAAAGGACCCGATAGGCTCTTTCTTCAGCTTGACGGCATCCCTCACTGCTGGTGTCCACCAGCGGGTTCTAGGATTACCGCCACGACAGGCACCAAACTCCTTGCGGCCACAGCTCCAATCAGCCGGCTCGACAAGAGAGGCACGGAACATGGTCCACTCAGACTCAATGTCCAGCGCCTCCCTCGTGACATGTTCAAAGTTCTTCCGGAGGCGTTCCCAGCAAACCCTCACAATGCGTTTGGGCCTGCCAGGTCTGTCAGGCATCCTCCCCCACCATCGCAGCCAACTCACCACCAGGTGGTGATCGGTAGAAAGCTCCGCCCCTCTCTTCACCCGAGTGTCCAAAACATGAGACCGCAAATCCGATGACACAACTACAAAATCGATCATGGAACTGCGGCCTGGGGTGTCCTGGTGCCAAGTGCACATATGGACACCCTTATGTTTGAACTTGGTGTTTGTTATTGACAATCTGTGACGAGCACAAAAGTCCAATAACAAAACACCACTCGGGTTCAGATCCGGGCGGCCATTCTTCCCAATCACGCCTCTCCAGGTTTCACTGTTGTTGCCAAGATGAGCGTTGAAGGCCCCCAGTAGAACGAGGGAATCACCCGGTGGAGCACATTCCAGTACTCCCTCGAGTGAATCCAAAAAGGGTGGATACCGTATTTTCCGCACTATAAGGCGCACCGGATTATTAGCCGCACCTTCAATGAATGGCATATTTCAAAACTTTGTCCACCTATAAGCCGCCCCGGACTATAAGCCGCGCCTACGCTGCGCTAAAGGGAATGTCAAAAAAACAGTCAGATAGGTCAGTCAAACTTTAATAATATATTAAAAACCAGCGTTCTAACAACTCTGTCCCAAAATGTACGCAAATGTGCAATCACAAACATAGTACAATTCAAAATAGTGCAGAGCAATAGCAACATAATGTTGCTCGAACGTTAATGTCACAACACACAAAATAAACATAGCGCTCACCTTCTGAAGTTATTCTTCATTCGTAAATCCTTCGAATTCTTCGTCTTCGGTGTCCGAATTGAAAAGTTGGGCAAATGTGGGATCCAAAATGGCCGGTTCCGTCTCGTCGAAGTCATCGGAGTCAGTGTCACTGTTCAGCAGTTCTGTGAATCCTGCCTTCCGGAAAGCTCGGACCACAGTTGTGACCGAAATATCTGCCCAGGCATTTACGATCCACTGGCAAATGTTGGCGTATGTCGTCCGGCGCTGTCTGCCTGTCTTAGTGAAGGTGTGTTCGCCTTCGGTCATCCATTGTTCCCACGCCGTTCGCAGTCGTGATTTGAATGCCCTGTTGACACCAATATCCAGCGGTTGGAGTTATTTGGTTAATCCACCCGGAATGACGGCGAGTGTTGTATTTGTGTGCTTCACTTGTTTTTTGACACCATCTGTGATGTGGGCGCGCATAGAGTCGTATATCAACATGGACGGAGCTGTGTGAAAAAAGCCACCCGGCCTCTTCGCGTAAACTTCCCTTAACCACTCGCTCATCTTTTCTTCATCCATCCATCCCTTCGAGTTAGCTTTTATGATGACGCCGGCTGGAAAGGTCTCTTTTGGCAAGGTCTTCCTTTTGAATATCACTATGGGTGGAAGTTTCAGGCCATTAGCATGGCAAGCTAGAACCACAGTGAAGGACGACTTCCCTGTGGTGCGAATATTCACCGTACGTGCTCCCGTTGTATCCACAGTATCCACAGTGCGGTTCACAGGAATATCAGTTGCTGTGAAATAGTAATCCGTGTGCGGATGGAGAGATTGCGTCTTTTCATGAACCGGATCCTTGTCGCTTAGTAGGAGCCATTTTGTGGTCTTTACAGATGTAAACAGGAAATGAAACGTACGGTAATATCCGCGCGCTTTTTCTTCTTCTACGCGGGCGGGTAGTTGCTTACAGTAGAAGAAGAAGCGCTTCCTGTTCTATGGGGGCGGGTGCTTACCTTGGCGGTTGCTTGCGTAGAAGAAGAAGCGCTTCCTGTTCTACCGGGAAAAAAGATGGTGGCTGTTTACCGTAGTTACGAGACCGAAACTTTATGAAAATGAATCTTAATATTAATCCATATATAAAGCGCACCGGGTTAAAAGCCGCACTGTCAGCTTTTGAGTAAATTTGTGGTTTTTAGGTGCGGCTAATGGTGCGGAAAATACGGTACTCTGAGCTGCCGTTTGGCGCGTAAGGCCAAACAACAGTCAGGACCCGTCCCCCCACCCGAAGGCGGAGGAAAGCTACCCACTGGTCCACTGGGTTGAACTCCAACGTGCAGGCTTTGAGCCGGGGGGCAACAAGAATTGCCACCCGAGCCCGTCGCCTCTCAATGCAAGCATTATAACTACAAAACAACAAATGCTAATAATGCTTGGAAAAATGTATCTTTGTTAGTTTTACTAGAATAATAATCTTTTGTAAGGTTTGCAGACACAAGTTTGCTTTTTTTTACTCAATATGACAGTATAACTGTCATACTAAATATGAAAGTTGTATAAACATATCTCCAAAACCAAACATGCAATCCATCTAAAGATGCCTGTAATATTGAATCTATGAAAAATAGTTTTTTTACTCAATATGACAGTATAACTGTCATACTAAATCCATTCATTTTCTTCCGCTTATCCGAGGTCGGGTTGCGGGGGCAGCAGCCTAAGCAGAGAAGCCCCAGCCACTTTGTCCAGCTCTTCTCGGGGGATCCCGAGGCGTTCCCAGGCCAGCCTGAGACATAGTCTTCCCAATGTGTCCTGGGTCTTCCCCGTGGCCTCCTGCCGATCGGACTTTCCCTAACGAAAAAAAGCAATAAAAATGTATTCAAACATGTGAAATGTCTAAAAATGCCTGTAATATTGAATCTATGTGAGTTTTACTAGAATCAGTTGTTTTTGTAAGGTTTGCAAATACAAAAATTTGGTTTTACACATCCATCCATCCATCCATCTTCTTCCGCTTATCCGAGGTCGGGTCGCGGGGGCAGCAGCTTAAGCAGTTAAGCCCAGATTTCCCTCTCCCCAGCCACTTCGTCCAGCTCCTCCCGGGGGATCCCGAGGCGTTCCCAGGCCAGCCGGGAGAGATAGTCTTCCCAGCGTGTCCTGGGTCTTCCCCGTGGCCTCCTACCGGTCGGACGTGCCCGAAACACCTTCCTAGGGAGGCGTTCGGGTGGCATCCTGACCAGATGCCCGAACCACCTCATCTGGCTCCTCTCGATGTGGAGGAGCAGCGGCTTTACTTTGAGCTCCCTCCGAATGACAGAGCTTCTCACCCTATCTCTAAGGGAGAGCCCCGCCACCCGGCGGAGGAAACTCATTTCGGCCGCTTGTACCCGCGATCTTGTCCTTTCGGTCATGACCCAAAGCTCTTGACCATAGGTGAGGATGGGAACGTAGATCGACCGGTAAATCGAGAGCTTTGCCTTCCGGCTCAGCTCCTTCTTCACCACAACGGATCGATACAGCGTCCGCATTACTGAAGACGCCGCACCGATCCGCCTGTCGATCTCACGATCAACTCTTCCCCCACTCGTGAACAAGACTCCGAGGTACTTGAACTCCTCCACTTGGGGCAAGATCTCCTCCCCAACCTGGAGATGGCACTCCACCCTTTTCCGGGAGAGAACCATGGACTCGGACTTGGAGGTGCTGATTCCCATCCCAGTCGCTTCACACTCGATCCAGTGAGAGCTGAAGATCTTGGCCGGAGGAAGCCATCAGGACCACATCATCTGCAAATAGCAGTGACCTAATCCTGCAGCCACCAAACCAGATCCCCTCAACGCCCTGACTGCGCCTAGAAATTCTGTCCATAAAGGTTATGAACAGAATCGGTGACAAAGGGCAGCCTTGGCGGAGTCCAACCCTCACTGGAAACGTGTCCGACTTACTGCCGGCAATGCGGACCAAGCTCTGACACTGATTATACAGGGAGCGAACTGCCACAATAAGACAGTCCGTTACCCCATACTCTCTGAGCACTCCCCACAGGACTTCCCGGGGTACACGGTCGAATGCCTTCTCCAAGTCCACAAAGCACATGTAGACTGGTTGGGCAAACTCCCATGCACCCTCAAGGACCCTGCCGAGAGTATAGAGCTGGTCCACAGTTCCACGACCAGGACGAAAACCACACTGTTCCTCCTGAATCCGAGGTTCGACTATCCGGCGTAGCCTCCTCTCCAGTACACCTGAATAGACCTTACCGGGAAGGCTGAGGAGTGTGATCCCACGATAGTTGGAACACACCCTCCGGTTCCCCTTCTTAAAGAGAGGAACCACCACCCCGGTCTGCCAATCCAGAGGTACCGCCCCCGATGTCCACGCGATGTTGCAGAGTCTTGTCAACCAAGACAGCCCCACAACATCCAGAGCCTTAAGGAACTCCGGGCGGATCTCATCCACCCCCGGGGCCTTGCCACCGAGGAGCTTTTTAACTACCTCGGCAACCTCAGCCCCAGAAATAGGAGAGCCCACCACAGATTCCCCAGGCCCTGCTTCCTTATAGGAAGACGTGCTGGTAGGATTGAGGAGGTCTTCGAAGTATTCCCTCCACCGATCCACAACATCCGCAGTCGAGGTCAGCAGAGCACCATCCCCACCATACACGGTGTTGACACTGCACTGCTTCCCCTTCCTGAGGCGGCGGATGGTGGTCCAGAATTGCTTCGAAGCCGTCCGGAAGTCTTTTTCCATGGCCTCCCCGAACTCCTCCCATGTCCGAGTTTTTGCCTCCGCGACCGCTGAAGCCGCACACCGCTTGGCCTGTCGGTACCTGTCTGCTGCCTCAGGAGTCCCATGAGCCAAAAGAACCCGATAGGACTCCTTCTTCAGCCTGACGGCATCCCTCACCGCCGGCGTCCACCAACGGGTTCTAGGATTACCGCCACGACAGGCACCAACCACCTTGCGGCCACAGCTCCAATCGGCCGCCTCGACAATAGAGGTACGGAACATTGTCCACTCGGACTCAATGTCCAGCACCTCCCTCGTGACATGTTCAAAGTTCTTCCGGAGGTGGGAATTGAAACTCTCTCTGACAGGAGACTCTGCCAGGCGTTCCCAGCAAACCCTCACAATGCGTTTGGGCCTGCCAGGTCCGTCCGGCATCCTCCCCCACCATCGCAGCCAACTCACCACCAGGTGGTGATCGGTAGAAAGCTCCGCCCCTCTCTTCACCCGAGTGTCCAAAACATGAGGCCGCAAATCCGATGACACAACTACAAAGTCGATCATGGAACTGCGGCCTAGGGTGTCCTGGTGCCAAGTGCACATATGGACACCCTTATGTTTGAACATGGTGTTTGTTATCGACAATCTGTGACGAGCACAAAAGTCCAATAACAGAACACCACTCGGGTTCAGATCCGAGCGGCCATTCTTCCCAATCACACCTCTCCAGGTTTCACTGTCGCTGCCAACATGAGCGTTGAAGTCCCCCAGTAGAACGAGGGAATCACCCGGGGGAGCACTCTCCAGTACTCCCTCGAGTGAATCCAAAAAGGGTGGGTACTCTGAGCTGCTGTTTGGCGCGTAAACGCAAACAACAGTCAGGACCCGTCCCCCCACCCGAAGGCGGAGGGAAGCTACCCTCTCGTCCACCGGGTTGAACTCCAACGTGCAGGCTTTGAGCCGAGGGGCAACAAGAATTGCCACCCCAGCCCGTCGCCTCTCACTGCCGGCAACGCCAGAGTGGAAGAGAGTCCAGCCCCTCTCAAGAGAAGTGGTTCCAGAGCCCTTGCTGTGCGTCGAAGTGAGTCCGACTATATCTAGCCGGAACTTCTCCAGGTTTTACACATAATAACAGTATAACTGCCACATTCAATATGACAGTTATTTAAACATATTTCCTAAACCACACATGAAAAATGTCTAATAATGCCTGGAAAACATTATTTTTGTGAGTTTTACTGGAAAAACATAGTTTGTAATGTTTGTAAAGACACAAGTTAGTTTTACTCAAGATGACAGTATAACTGTCATAATACATATGAAAGTTATATAAACATAATTCCAAAATCAAACATGCATTATGTCTAAAAATACCTGTAAAATTGTATCAATGTGAGTTTTACTAGAATCATTTTTTGCGATGAGGTGGCGACTGAGGTGTACGCCGCCTTCCGCCCGATTGTAGCTGAGATAGGCTCCAGCGCCCCCTGCCACCCCAAAAGGGAATAAGCGGTAGAAAAAAGGATGGATGGGCATTTTTTGTTGTCGTTACTAAATCCATCCATTTTCTTCCACTTAACCGAGGTCGGGTTGCGGGGGCAGCAGCCTAAACAGAGAAGCCCAGACTTCCCTCTCCCCAGCCACTTCTTCCAGCTCTTCTCGGGGGATCCTGAGGCGTTCCCAGGCCAGCCGGGAGACATAATCTTCCCAATGTGTCCTGGGTCTTCCCCGTGGCCTCCTGCCGGTCGGACTTGCCCTAAACACCTCCCTCGGGAGGCGTTCGGGTGGCATCCTGAGCAGATGCCCGAACCACCTCATCTGGCTCTTCTCAATGTGGAGGAGCAGCGCTTTACTCGGAGTTCCTCCCGGATGACAGAGCTTCTTATCCTATCTCTAAGGGAGAGACCCGCCACCCGGCGGAGGAAACTCAATTTGGCCGCTTGTACCCGGGATCTTGTCTTTTCGGTCATAACCATGACCATAGGTGCAGGATGAGAATGTAGATCGACCGGTAAATTTAGAGCTTTTAATTCTGGCTCAGCTCCTTCTTCACCACAATGGATCGATATAGCGTCCTCATTACTGAAGACGCCGCACCGATTCGCCTGTGGATCTCATGATCCACTCTTCCCTCACTCGTGAACAAGACTCCTAGGTACTTGAACTCCTCCACTTGGGGCCATCTAGTATGTGCCATCGCCTCCTCAACCTGGAAATGGCACCCCACCCTTTACCGGGTGAGAACCATTGACTCGGACTTGGAGGTGCTGATTCTCATCCCAGTCGCTTCATACTCGGCCATCCAATGAGAGCTGGAGATCCTGGCCAGTTGAAGCCATCAGGACCACATCAACTGCAAAAAGCAGAGACCTAATCCTGCAACCACCAAACCAGATCCCCTCAACGCCATGACTGCAATTCTGTCCATAAAAGTTAACAACAGAATCGGTGACAAAAGGATGCCCTACACTGATCATACAGGGAGCGACCCGCCACAATCAGACAGTCCGATACCCCATACTCTTGTCTTTGAGCCGGGGGGACAACAAGAATTGCCACCCCAGCCTCTCATTGCTTGCAACGCCATAGTGGAAGAGAGTCCAGACCCTCTCGAGAGAACAGGTTCCTGTGCGTCGAAGTGAGTCCAACTATATCCAGCCGGAACTTCTCCACCTCGCACACCAGCTCAGGCTCCTTCCCTCCCAGCGAGGTGACATTTCACGTCAGAAGAGCTAGCTTATGTAGCCGATGATCGGACCGCCAAGTGCCCTGCCTTCGGCTGCCGCTCAGCTCACACTGCACCCGACCTCTATAACCCAGCCCATGAGTGGTGAGCCCATTGGTGGAGGGAACCACGTTGCTTCATTGAGCTGAGCCAGCCAACAGGCGCTCGCCATCATGCCCCACCTCTGGGCCTGGCTCCATAGGGGAGCCACGGTGACCCGCGTCCGGGCGAAGAAAAATCTAGGACCTCGATTTCTACTTTTCATAAAGGTCTTTGAGCTGCTCTTTGTCTGACCCCTCACCTAGGACCTATTTGTCTTGGGAGAGCCTATTGATTATATGATATTGATGCCTGAAATAATGCAATCTTGGGAGTTTTACTCAAAACATATGCTTTTTTAAATCTTGCAAACATAAAAGGAGTCTTTTACTCAATATGACAGTAATGTTCTAAAAATCCTGAGATAATACGAAAAAAGCAAAAACAAATGTATTCCATTATAATTTCTAAACCAAACATGCAAAATGTGTAAAAATGCCTGTAATATTGAATCAATGTATGTCTTACTAGAATCAGTTGTGTTTGAAAGGTTTGCAATTACAAAAATTAGTTTTTTTTCACCATGACAATGTACACTCAATATGACAGTAAATTAAACATAACTCCTAAACTACTCATAAAAATGAGCTAATATTGCCTGAAATAATGCATTCTTGTGAGTTTTACTCGAAATATATGCTTTTTTAAGGCTTGCAAACACAAAAAGTAGTTTTTTACTCAATATGACAGTAATGTTCTTCAAATTCTGAGATAATGCGAAAAAAGCAATAAAAATGTATTCCAACATATTTCCTAAACCAACAATGCAATATGTCTAAAAATGCCTGTAATACTATATCCATGTGAGTTGTAATAGAATCAGTTGTTTTAGTAAGGTTTGCAAAAACAAAAATTAGGTTTTACTCTTTATGAAAGTAAACTGTCTCAATCAATATGACAGTTTTTAATCATAACTCCTAAACTACTAATGCAAAATGGCTAATAATGTTTGAAATAATTGATCCTTGGGAGTTTTCCTCGAAACATGTGCTTTTTTTTAAGTCTTCCAAACACAAAAAGTATATTTTTACTCATTATGACAGTAATGTTCTTAAAATCCTGAGATAATGCGAAAAAAGCAATGAAAATATATTCAATCATATTTCCTAAATCAAACATGCAAAATGTGTAAAAATGCCTGTAATATTGAATCCATGTGAGTTTTACTAGAATCGGTTGTGTTTGAAATTTTTGCAAATACAAAAATTAGGTTTTTTTCACCATGACAATGTACACTCAATATGACAGTAAATTAAACATAACTCCTAAACTACACTTAAAAAAGAGCTAATATTGCCTGAAATAATGCATTCTTGTGAGTTTTACTCGAAACATATGCTTTTTTAGGGCTTTTAAACGCAAAAAGTAGTTTTTTTACTCAATATGACAGTAATTGTCTTAAAATCCTGAGATAATGCGAAAAAAGCAATAGAAATGTATTCAATCATGATTTCTAAACTAAACATGCAAAATGTGTAAAAAATGCCTGTATTATTGAATCCAAGTGAGTTTTACTAGAATCAGTTGTTTTAGTAAAGTTTGCAAAACAAAAATTAGGTTTTACTCTTTATGAAAGTAAACTGTCACACTCAATATGACAGTTTTTTAATCATAACTCCTAAACTACTCATGCAAAATGGCTAATAATGTTTGAAATAATGGATTCTTGGGAGTTTTCCTCGAAACATATGCTTTCTTAAGGCTTGCAAACACAAAAAGTATTTTTTCACTCAATATGACAGTAATGTTCTTAAAATCCTGAGATAATTCGAAAAAAGCAATAAAAATGTATTCAATCATAATTTCTAAACTAAACATGCAAAATGTGTAAAAATGCCTGTATTTTTGAATCCATGTGAGTTTAACTAGAATCAGTTGTTTTAGTAAGGTTTGCAAAAACAAAAATTAGGTTTTACTCTTTATGAAAGTAAACTGAATATGTAAACTCAATATGACATTTATTTAATCATAACTCCTAAACTACACATGCAAAATGTCTAATGATGCCTCAAATAATGCATTCTACGGAGTCTTACTCGAAACATATGCTTTTTCAAATCTTGCAAACACAAAAAGTAGTTTTTTACTCAATATGACAGTAATAGTCCTAAAATACTGAGATATTTCGAAAAAAGCAATGGAAATATATTCAATCATATTTCCTAAATCAAACATGCAAAATGTGTAAAAATGCCTGTAATATTGAATCCATGTGAGTTTTACTAGATTATGTTGTTTGAAATTTTTGCAAATACAAAAATTAGGTTTTTTTCTACATGACTCAATATGACAGTAAATTAAACATAACTCCTAACTTACACTTAAAAATGAGCTAATATCGCCTGAAATAATGCATTCTTGTGAGTTTTACTCGAAACATATGCTTTTTTAAGGCTTGCAAACACAAAAAGTAGTTTGTATTCAATATGACAGTAATGTTCTTAAAATTCTGAGATAATGCGAAAAAAAGCAATAAAAATGTATTCCAACATAATTCCTAAACCAACAATGCAAAATGTCTAAAAATGCCTGTAATATTAAATTAATGTGAGTTTTACTAGAATCAGTTGTTTTAGTAAGGTTTGCAATAAAAAAAAATTTGGTTTTACTCTTTATGAAAGTAAACTGTCACAATCAATATGACAGTTTTGTAATCATAACTCCTAACTACACATGCAAAATGGCTAATGATGCCTCAAATAATGCATTCTACGGAGTTTTACTTTGAACATATGCTTTTTTAAATCTTGCAAACACAAAAAGTAGTTTTTTACTCAATATGACAGTTATATCCCTAAAATCCTGAGATAATGCGAAAAAAGCAATAAAAATGTATTCAATCATAATTTCTTAACTAAACATGCAAAATGTGTAAAAATGCCTGTAATATTGAATCCATGTTAGTTTTCGGTTGTGTTTGAAATTTTTGCAAATAAAAAAAATTACGTTTTTTTCACCATGACAAGTACACTCAATATGACAGTAAATAAACATAACTCCTAAACTACACATAAAAATGAGCTAATATTGCCTGAACTAATGCATTATTGTGAGTTTTACTCGAAACATATGCTTTTTTAAGGCTTGCAAACACAAAAAGTATTGTTTTACTCAATATGACAGTAATATTCCTAAAATCCTGAGATAATGCGAAAAAAGCAATACAAATGTTTTCCATCATAATTTTTAAACCAAACAGGCAAAATGTCTAAAAATAACTGTAATATTGAATTCATGTGAGTTTTACTAGAATCAGTTGTTTTTGTAAGGTTTGCAAATACAAAAATTAGGTTTTACTCTATATGAGAGTATACTGTTACATTTAATATGACAGTTATTTAAACATAACTCCTAAACTACAAATGCTAAATGGATAATGATGCCTGAAATAATGCATCCTTAGGAGTTTTACTCGAAAAATATGCTTTTTTTAATCCTTGCAAACACAGAAAGTAGTTTTTACTCAATGTGACAGTAATATTCTTAAAATCCTGAGATAATGCGAAAAAAGCAATAAAAATGTGTTCCATCATAATTTCTAAACCAAACATGCAAAATTTGTAAAAATGCCTGTAATATTGAATCCATGTGAGTTTCACTAGAATCAGTTGTTTTAGTAAGGTTTGCAAAAGCACAAATTAGGTTTTACTCTTTATGAAAGTAAACTGTCACAATCAATATGACAGTTTTGTAATCATAACTCCTAACTACACATGCAAAATGGCTAATGATGCCTCAAATAATGCATTCTACGGAGTTTTACTTTGAACATATGCTTTTTCAAATCTTGCAAACACAAAAAGTAGTTTTTTACTCAATATGACAGTTATATCCCTAAAATCCTGAGATAATGCGAAAAAAGCAATAAAAATGTATTCAATCATAATTTCTTAACTAAACATGCAAAATTTGTAAAAATGCCTGTAATATTGAATCCATGTGAGTTTTCGGTTGTGTTTGAAATTTTTGCAAATAAAAAAATTACGTTTTTTTCACCATGACAAGTATCCTCAATATGACAGTATATAAACATAACTCCTAAACTACACATAAAAATGAGCTAATATTGCCTGAACTAATGCATTATTGTGAGTTTTACTCGAAACATATGCTTTTCTAAGGCTTGCAAACACAAAAAGTAGTTTTTTACTCAATATGACAGTAATGTTCTTAAAATCCTGAGATAATGCGAAAAAAGCAATAAAAATGTATTCCAACATAATTCCTAAACCAACAATGCAAAATGTCTAAAAATGCCTGTAATATTAAATCCATGTGAGTTTTACTAGAATCAGTTGTTTTTATAAGGTTTGCAAATACAAAAATTAAGTTTTACTCACTATGACAGTATGCTGTCACACTCAATATGACAGTTATTTAAAAATAACTCCTGACTACACCTGCAAAATGGCTAATGATGCCTCAAATAATGCATTCTACAGAGTTTTACTCGAAACATATGCTTTTCAAATCTTGCAAACACAAAAAGTAGTTTTTTACTCAATATGACAGTAATATTCCTAAAATCCTGAGATAATGCGAAAAAAAGCAATGAAAATATATTCAATCATATTTCCTAAATCAAACATGCAAAATGTGTAAAAATGCCTGTAATATTGAATCCATGTGAGTTTTACTAGAATCGGCTGTGTTTGAAATGTTTGCAAATGAAAAAAATTAGGTTTTTTTCACCATGACAATGTACACTCAATATGACAGTAAATAATCATAACTCCTAAACTACACATAAAAATGAGATAATATTGCCTGAAATAATGCATTATTGTGAGTTTTACTCGAAACACATGCTTTTTTAAGGCTTGCAAACACAAAAAGTAGTTTTTTACTCAATATGACAGTAATATTCCTAAAATCCTGAGATAATGCGAAAAAAGCAATAAAAATGTTTTCCATCATATTTTTTAAACCAAACAGGCAAAATGTCTAAAAATAACTGTAATATTGAATGCATGTGAGTTTTACTAGAATCAGTTGTTTTTGTAAGGTTTGCCAATACAAAAATTAGGTTTTACTCTCTATGAAAGTATACTGTTACATTTAATATGACAGTTATTTAAACATAACTCCTAAACTACAAATGCTAAATGGCTAATGATGCCTGAAATAATGCATCCTTAGGAGTTTTACTCGAAAAATATGCTTTTTTTAATCCTTGCAAACACAGAAAGTAGTTTTTACTCAATGTGACAGTAATATTCTTAAAATCCTGAGATAATGCGAAAAAAGCAATAAAAATGTGTTCCATCATAATTTCTAAACCAAACATGCAAAATTTGTAAAAATGCCTGTAATATTGAATCCATGTGAGTTTTACTAGAATCAGTTGTTTTTGTAAGGTTTTACTTACTATGACAGTTATTTAAACTCTATGTATCTTTGTGAGTTTTACTAGAAAAAATATATTTGGAAAGTTTACAAAAACAAAAGTTAGTTTTTTTTTACTCAATATAATAGTATAACTGTCATACTAAATCCATCCATTTCCTTCCGCTTATCCGAGGTCGTGTTGCGGGGGCTGCAGCCTAAGCAGAGAAGCCCAGCTACTTCGTCCAGCTCTTCTTGGGGGATCCTGAGGCGTTCCCAGGCCAGCCAGCTGATATAATCTTCCCAATGTGTCCTGTGTCTTCCCCGTGGCTTCCTGCCGTTTGGACTTGCCTTAACGAAAAAAGCAATACTAATGTATTCAAACACAACTCCTAAACAAAACATGTAAAATGTCTAAAATGCCTTTAATATTGAATCTATGTGAGTTTTACAAGAATCAGTTGTATTTGTAAGGTTTGCAAACACAAAAAATAGGTTTTACACTTAACTTTATTACTCAATATGTGTGGCAGTTATACTACCACACTCAAAATGACAGTTATTTAAACATAACTCCTAAACTACACATGACCATTTTCTAATAATGCATGAAGAAATGTATCTCTGTGAGTTTTACTAGTAACATTTTCTTTTGTAAGGTTTGCAAAGACACGAGTTAGTTTTTTTTTACTCACTTTGACAGTATACTGTCACACTCAATTTCAGTTATTTAAACATAACTCCTAAACCACACATACAAAATGGCTAATAATGCCTGTAGAAATGTATCTTTGTGAGTTTTACTGGGAAACAATATTTTGTAAGGTTTGTAAAGACACAAGTTAGTTTTTTTACTCAATATAACAGTATAACTGTCATACTATATATGAAAGTTATATAAACATAACTTCAAAACTACACATGAACATTTTGTAATAATGCATGAAGAAATGTATCTTTGTGAGTTTTACTAAAATGTTCTTTTGTAAGGTTTGCAAAGACACAAGTTAGTTTTTTTTACTCTATATGATAGTATCACTGTCATACTAAATAGGAAAGTTGTATAAACATAATTTCAAAACTACACATGCAATCCGTCTAAAAATGCCTGTAATATTGAATCTATGTGAGTTTTACCAGAATCAGGTATTTTGGTAAGGTTTACAATTACAAAAATTAGGTTTTACTCATAATGACAGTATGACTGCCACATTCAATATGGCAGTTATTTAAACATAACCCCTAAACCACATGCAAAATGGCTTATAATGCCTGGAGATGTATCTTTGTGAGTTTTAGTTTTACTAGAAAACATATAATTTGTAAGGTTTTTAAAGACACAAGTTAGTTTTTTTTACTCAATATAATAGTATAACTGTCATACTAAATGTATCCATTTTCTTCCGCTTATCTGAGGTCGGGTTGCGGGGGCAGCAGCCTAAGCAGAGAAGCCCAGACTTCCCTCTCCCCAGCCACTTCGTCCAGCTCTTCTCGGGAGATCCCGAAGCGTTCCCAGGCCAGCCGGCTGACATAGTCTTCCCAATGTGTCCTGGGGCTTCCCCGTGGCCTCCTGCCGATCGGACTTGCCCTAACGAAAAAAGCAATTAAAATGTATTCAAACACAACTCCTAAACCAAACATGTGAAATGTCTAAAATGCCTGCAATATTAAATCTATGTGAGTTTTACTAGAATCAGTTGTTTTGTAAGGTTTGCAAATACAAAAATTAGGTTTAACACTTAATGACAGTATAACTGCCACACTCAATTTGACAGTTAATAAAACATAACTCCTAAACTACACATGAACATTTTCTAATAATGCATGAAGAAATGTATCTTTTGTGAGTTTTACTAGTAACATTTTCTTTTGTAAGCATTGCAAAGACACAAGTTAGTTTGTTTTACTGACTATGACTTTACTGTCACACTCAATATGACAGTTATTCAAACATAAATCCTAAACCGCACATGCAAAATGGCTAATAATGTCTGTAGAAATGTATCTTTGAGTTTTACTGAGAAAAATATTTTGTAAGGTTTGTAAAGACACAAGTTAGTTTTGTTTTTTTTACTCAATATGACAGTATTACTGTAATACTAAATATCAAAGTTATATAAACACAACTCCAAAACCAAACATGCATTGTGTCTAAAAATGACTGTGATATTGTATCTGTGAGTTTTACTAGAATCAATTGTTTTTGTAAGGTTTGCAAATACAAAATTTAGGTTTTACTCACTATGACAGTTATTTAAACATAAATCCTAAACAACAAATGCAAATAGCTAATAATGCTTGGAGAACTGTATCTTTGTTATAGAGAGCCTGCTGACCAACAGTATCTCTGTCTGGACTGGAGCCTGCAGTGCCTCAGACTGGTAGTCTCTCCAGAGAGTGGTGAGGACGGCGGAAAAGATCTTCAGGAATCCTCTTCCTCCTATCCAGGATATCGCAAAAAGTGCTGCCTGACCAGGGCTCAGAAAATTTGCAAAGACTCCTCCCACCCCCACCAAGGACTGTTTTCACTGCTGGACTCTAGAAAGAGGTTCCGCAGCCTCTGAAGCAGAACCTCCAGCTTCTTCCCTCAGGCCGTAAGACTCTTGAATGCATTATAATTAAATTATCCCCTCAACTCCCCTCAAAATGGATTAACTCGCTGGAATAAAAAAAAACCCAATATAACATACACCCATAAACGTGGGCGCATGTGGAAAACGTGCAATATATTTATCTGCACAGTAATCTTTTTATTTATTTATATATATTTAAGTATATTTATTTATTTTATATATATATTTATTTATTATTTATATTTATTTATATATGCACCTTATTGCTTTTTTATCCTGCACTACCATGAGCTTATGTAACGAAATTGTGTTATCTGTGCTGTAAAGTTCAAATTTGAATGACAATAAAAAGAAAGTCTAAGTCTTTACCAGAATAATGTTCTTTTGTAAGGTTTTCAAAGACACAAGTTAGTTTTTTTTACTCAATATGACAGTATAACTGTCATACTAAATATGAAAGTTGTAAAATCATAACTCCAAAACCAAACAAGCAATCCGTCTAAAAATACATGTAATATTGAATCTATGTGAGTTTTACCAGAATCAGGTATTTTGGTAAGGTTTACAATTACAAAAATTTGGTTTTACTCATGACAGTATACCTGCCACATTCAATTTGACATTTATTTAAAATAACTCCTAAACCACACATGCACAATGGCTAATAATACCTGGGGAAATGTCTCTTTGTGAGTTTTACTAGAAAAATATATTGTGTTAGGTTTGTAAAGACACAAGTTAGTTTGTTTTTTTACTCAATATAACAGTATATGTCTTACTATAAATAAATAAATGGGTTGTACTTGTATAGCGCTTTTCTACCTTCAAGGTACTCAAAGCGCTTTGACACTACTTCCACATTTACCCATCACACACTGATGGAGGGAGCTGCCATGCAAGGCGCTAACCAGCACCCATCAGGAGCAAGGGTGAAGTGTCTTGCTCAGGACACAACGGACATGACGAGGTTGGCACTAGGTGGGGATTGAACCACGGACCCTCGGGTCGCGCACGGCCATTCTTCCACTGCGCCAAACATTACTCCAAAACCAAACATGTATTATGTCTAAAAATGCCTGTAATATTGTATATGTTTGAGTTTTACTAGAATCAGTTGTTTTTGTAAGGTTTTCAAATAACAAAATTAGGTTTTATTTACTTTGACAGTTATTTAAACATAACTCCTAACCAACAAATGCAAAACGGCTACTAATGCTTGGAGAAATGTATCTTTGTTTGTTTTACTAGAATGATTATATTTTGTAAAGTTTGCAAAGACACAAGTTAGTTTGTTTTACTCACTATGACTTTACGGTCACATTCCATATGACAGTTATTTAAACATAACTTCTAAACCACACATGCAAAATGGCTAATAATGACTGTTGAAATGTATCTTTGTGAGTTTTACTGGGAAAAAAATATTTTGTAAGGTTTGTAAAGACACAAGTTAGTGTTTTTTTATTAAATATATATTTAATTGACAGCTATACATATTTCATATGTATAGCTGTCATACATATGAAAGTTATAGAAACATAACTCCAAAACCAAACATGCATTATGTCTAAAAATGCCTGCAATATTGTATCTGTGTGAGTTTTACTAGAATCAGTTGTTTTTGAAAGGTTTGCAAATACAAAATTTAGGTTTTACTAACTATGACAGTTACCGTATTTTCCGCACTATAAGGCGCACCGGATTATTAGCCGCACCTTCTATGAATTACATATTTCATAATTTTGTCCACCAATAAGCCGCCCCGGACTATAAGCCGCGCCTACGCTGCGCTAAAGTGAATGTCAAAAAAACGCTGCGCTAAAGTGAATGTCAAAAAAACAGTCAGATAGTTCAGTCAAACTTTAATAATATATTGAAAACCAGCGTTCTAACAACTCTGTCCCAAAATGTACGCAAATGTGCAATCACAAACATAGTAAAATTCAAAATGGTGTAGAGCAATAAATAGCAACATAATGTTGCTCGAACGTTAATGTCACAACACACAAAATAAACATAGCGCTCACCTTCTGAAGTTATTCTTCATTCGTAAATCCTTCGAATTCTTCGTCTTCGGTGTCCGAATTGAAAAGTTGCGCAAGCGTGGGATCCAAAAATGGCCGGCTCCGTCTCGTCGAAGTCATCGGATTCAGTGTCGCTGTTGTTGTGCAGCAGTTCTGTGAATCCTGCCTTCCGGAAAGCTCGGACCACAGTTGTGACCGAAATATCTGCCCAGGCATTTACGATCCACTGGCAAATGTTGGCGTATGTCGTCCGGCGCTGTCTGCCCGTCTTAGTGAAGGTGTGTTGGCCTTCGGAGCTGTGTGAAAAAAGCCACCCGGCCTCTTCGCGTAAACTTCCCTTAACCACTCGCTCATCTTTTCTTCATCCATCCATCCCTTCGAGTTAGCTTTTATGATGACGCCGGCTGGAAAGGTCTCTTTTGGCAAGGTCTTCCTTTTGAATATCACCATGGGTGGAAGTTAGCATGGCAAGCTAGAACCACAGTGAAGGATGACTTCTCATTCCCTGTGGTGCGAATATTCACCGTACGTGCTCCCGTTCCACAGTGCGGTTCACAGGAATATCAGTTGCTGTGAAATACGGTAGTAATCCGTGTGCGGATGGAGAGATTGCGTCTTTTTATGAACCGGATCCTTGTCGCGTAGTAGGAGCCATTTTGTGGTCTTTACAGATGTAAACAGGAAATGAAACGTACGGTGATATCCGCGCGTTTTTTCTTCTTCTTCCGGGGGCGGGTGGTTGCTTACAGTAGAAGAAGAAGCGCTTCCTGTTCTATGGGGGCGGGTGCTTTCCTTGGCGGTTGCTTGCGTAGAAGAAGAAGCGCTTCCTGTTCTACCGGGAAAAAAGATGGCGGCTGTTTACCGAAGTTGCGAGATCGAAACTTTATGAAAATGAATCGTAATAAAGCGCACCGGGTTATAAGGCGCACTGTCAGCTTTTGAGAAAAATTGTGGTTTTTAGGTGCGCCTTATAGTGCGGAAAATACGGTATTTGAACATAACTCCTAAACAACAAATGCAAAATAGCTAATAATGCTTGGAGAGATGTATCTTTGTTATAGCGAGCCTGCTGACCAACAGCATCTCTGTCTGGACTGGAGCCTGCAGTGCCTCAGACTGGAAGTATCTCCAGAGAGTGGTGAGGACGGCAGAAAAGATCATCAGGACTCCTCTTCCTCCTATCCAGGAGATCGCAAAAAGTGCTGCCTGACCAGGGCTCAGAAAATTTGCAAAGACTCCTCCCACCCCCACCAAGGACAGTTTTCACTTCTGGACTCTAGAAAGAGGTTTCGCAGCCTCCGAAGCAGAACCTCCAGCGTCTGTAACAGCTTCTTCCCTCAGGCCGTAAGACTCTTGAACGCATCATATTTAAATTATCTCCTCAACTCCCCTCAAAATTAATTAACTCGCTGGAATGAAAAAAACAATATAACATACACCCATAAACGTGGGCGCATGTGGAAAAAGTGCAATATATTTATCTGCACAGTAATCTATTTATCTATTTATATATATTTATATATATTTATTTATTATATATACATATATATAGTATTTATATATTTATTTATCGAAATATGCACCTTATTGCTTTTTTATCCTGCACTACGACATTTCGTTCTTATCTGTGCTGTAAAGTTCAAATTTGAATGACAATAAAAAGAAAGTCTAAGTCTAAGTCTAAGTCTAAGTCTAAGTCTTTACTAGAATAACGATCTTTTGTAAGGTTTGCAAAGACACAAGTTAGGTTTTTTTTACTCAATGGTAATATACAGTATAACTGTCATACTAAATATGAAAGGTGTATAATCATAACTCCAAAACCAAACATGCAATCCGTCTAAAAATGCATGTAATATTGAATCTATGTGAATTTTACCAGAATCAGGTATTTTGGTAAGGTTTACAATTACAAAAATTAGGTTTCACTCACAATGTGTCCTGGGTCTTCCCCGCGGCCTCCTGCCCGTCGGACTTGCCCTAATGAAAAAAGCAATAAAAATGTATTCAAACACAACTCTAAACCAAACATGTAAAATGTCTAAAAATGCCTGTAATATTGAATCTATGTGAGTTTTACCAGAATCAGGTATTGTGGTATGGTTAACATTTACAAAAATTAGGTTTTACTCATAATAACAGTATAACTGCCACATTCAATTTGACATTTATTTAAACATAACTCCTAAACCACATGTGCACAATGGCTAATAATGCCTCGAGAAATGTCTCTTTGTGAGTTTTACTGGAAAAAAAATATTTTTTAAGGTTTGTACAGATACAAGTTAGTTTTTTTTATTCAATATGACAGTATTAGTGTCATAATAAATATGAAAGTTATATAAACATTACTCCAAAACCAAACATGCATTATGTCTAAAAATGCCTGTAATATTGTATCCATGTGAGTATTAGTAGAATCATTTGTTTTCATAAGGTTTGCAATTACAAAATATGGGTTTTACTCACTATGACAGTATACTGTCACACTCAATCTGACGGTTATTTAAACATAAGTCCTAAACCACACATGCAAAATGGCTAATAATGCCTTGAGTTATGTATCTTTGTGAGTTTTACTAGAAAAAATATATTATGTAATGTTTGCAAAGACACAAGTTAGTTTTTTACTTAATATGACAGTATAACTGTCATACTAAATCCATCCATTTTCTTCCTGCTTATCCGAGGTCAGGTTGCGGGGGCAGCAGGCCAAGCAGAGAAGCCTAGACTTTCCTCTCCCCAGACACTTCGTCCAGCTCTTCTCGGGGGATCCCGAGGCATTTTCAGGCCAGCCAGGAGACATAAATAGATAGAAAGATAGATAGTACTTTATTGATTCCTTTAGGAGAGTTCCCTCAGGAAAATTTAAATTCCAGCAGTAGTGTACAAAATTGTAAAAAGTGAAAAGTAAATAATGGGGGTATAAATTGAAACAAAATAGAAACATATTACAATAGAATAAAAATAAAAAGCAACAATGAGAATAAAAATATAACAGTAAAATAAGAATATAACAAGAGAAACTAGGCAGTAGTGACCATGTTTTGAAAAAATATTGCACTCTTATTGATTTGCATCCCCTGTCATCCTAGTAGCCCCCCTCCCCCCAGAGAAGAGTTGTACAGTCTAATGGCGTGTGGGACAAAGGACAGCCGCCTCAGGAAGTACAGCTCTGTCCTTTCCTGTACAAGTGGTCAGTGTTAACAGTCTAGTCCAGCTTATTGTCCACCCACACCCCAAGGTACTTGAATGATAGTCTTCCCAATGTGTCCTGGGTCTTCCCCGTGGCCTCCTGCCGGTCGGCCTTGCCCTAACGAAAATAGCAATAAAAAATGTATTCAAACACAACTCCTAAACCAAACATGTAAAATGTCTAAAAATGCCTGTAAAATTGAATCTATGTTTTACTAGAATCAGTTGTTTTCATAAGGTTTGCAAATACAAAATTAGGTTTTACACACAATGACAGTATAACTGCCACACTCAATATGACAGTTATTTAAACATAACTCCTAAACCACACATGAAAAATGTCTAATAATGCGTGAAGAAATGTATCTTTGTGATTTTTATTAGAAACGTTTTCTTTTGTGAGGTTTGCAAAGACACAAGTTAGTTTTTTTTACTCAATATGACAGTGTAACTGCCACACTCACTATGACAGTTATTTAAACATAACTCCTAAACTCATACTTGCTAACATTGAGACCTCCGATTTCAAGAGGTGGGGGTGGGGAAGGCGCAGTCGGGGGTGGGGTGGGGGCGTGGTTGGGTGTGTGGTTAAGAGGGGAGGAATATATTTAGAGCTAGAATTCACCAAGTCAAGTATTTCATATATATACATATATATGTATATATATATATATATATATATATATATATATATATATATATATATATATATATATATATATATATATATATATATATATGTATATATATATATATATATATATATATATATATATATAAAATATATATATATATATATATATATATATATATATATATATATATATATATATATATATATATATATATATATATATATATATATATATATATAGATGTATGTGTGGGGGAAAAAATCACAAGACTACTTCATCTCTACAGGCCTGTTTCATGAGGGGTTCCCTCAATCATCAGGAGATATAAGACATATATATATATATATATATATATATATATATATATATATATATATATATATATATATATATATATATATAAATAAAATAAATACTTGAATTTCAGTTTTCATTTATTTACACATATACACACACATAACACTAATCTACTCATTGTTGAGTTAAAGGTTGAATTGTCCATCCTTGTTCTATTCTCTGTCACTATTTTTATAACCATGCTGAACACCCTCTCTGATGATGCATTGCTGTGTGGCACGCACAAAAGTGCTTTCATCAAATGCACGAGAGTCTGGAATTTTCCATCCCTCCCGAGCATGGCCAAAAACCGGTCAATCTTTGCTTCCTGAGGAAGATCTTCACTGCCAAGCACTTGGTATTCCACTACTTCTTCACGGAGGCTATCCAGGTCCAATCGCAGCTGCGGCTTGGAACTTATAAGCGTGTTTCTTCATCCTACTCGTCGTCGGCGTCGCCATGGTTGTATCTTCCGCGTTCTTCTGCTTTGTCTCCTTGTTGTGTGCGCAGTTGTGCACTGCACTCTCTAAAAGCCCTGGATGTTATTGTCACATATGCATGTACAGTAGATGGCAGTATTGCCCTGTTTAAAGAGTGTCACAACATTGCTGTTTACGGCAGACAAACTGCTTTACGGTAGACGAAAACGTGACTGCTGTTGTTTTGTGTTGTTACCGCGCTGGGAGGACGTTAATAAAACTACCTAACAATAAACCCACATAAGAAACCAAGAACTCGCCCTCGATCATTCTACAGTTATAACGTGATTGGGCAGGCATGCTGTTTATATCGTGGGAAAGCAGAAGTGAATACAGGCTGTCCTCACTCAGATCAGCCTGAATTTCGGGAGATTTTTGGGAGAAAATTTGTCCCGGGAGGTTTTCGGGAGAGACGCTGAATTTCGGGAGTCTCCTGGAAAATCCAGGAGTATTGGCAAGTATGCCTAAACTACACATAAAAAATGGCTAATAATGCCTGAAATAAGGCATTCTTGTGAGTTTTACTCGAAACATATGCTTTTTTAAGGCTTGCAAACACAAAAAGTATTTGGTTTCCTCTATATGACAGTAAAGTTCTTAAAATCCTGAGATAATGCGAAATAAGCAAAAACAATGTATTCCATCATAATTCCTACACCAAATAAGCAAAATGTCTAAAAATGCCTGTAATATTGAATCTGTGTGAGTTTTACTAAAATCAGTTGTTTTGGTAAGGTTTACAAATACAAAAATGAGGTTTTACTCTTTATGACAGTTATTTAAACACAACTCCATCCATCCAGCCATCCATTTTCTTCCGCTTATCCGAGGTCGGGTCGCGGGGGCTGCAGCCTAAGCAGGGAAGCCCAGACTTTCCTCTCCCCAGCCACTTCGTCCAGCTCCTCCTGGAGGATCCTGGGGCGTTCTCAGGCCAGCCGGGAGAGATAAGCTTGCCGTTTCCTGGGTCTTCCTGGGTCTTCCTGGGCCTCCTACCGGTCGGACGTGCCGGAAACACCTCCCTAGGGAGGCGTTCGGGTGGCATCCTGATCAGATGCCCGAACCACCTCATCTGGCTCCTCTCGAAATGGAGGAGCAATGGCTTTACTTTGAGCTCCTCCCGGATGACAGAGCTTCTCACCCTATCTCTAAGGGAGAGCCCCGCCACCCGGCGGAGGAAACTCATTTCGGCCGCTTGTACCCGTGATTTTGTCCTTTCGGCCATGACACAAAGCTCATGACCATAGGTGAGGATGGGAACGTAGATCGACCGGTAAATCGAGAGCTTTGCCTTCCTGCTCAGCTCCTTCTTCACCACAACGGATCAATACAGCGTCCGCATTACTGAAGACGACGCGACGTTCCGCCTGTCGATCTCACGATCCACTCTTCCCTCACTCGTGAATAAGACTCTGAGGTCCTTGAACTCCTCCACTTGGGGCAAGATCTCCTCCCCAACCCGGAGATGGCACTCCACCCTTTTCCGGGCGAGAACCATGGACTCGGACTTGGAGGTGCTGATTCACATCCCAGTCACTTCACACTCGTCTGCGAACCGATCCAGTGAGGGCTGAAGATCTTGGCCAGATGAAGCCATCAGGACCACATCATCTGCAAATAGCAGAGACCTAATCCTGCAGACACCAAACCGGATCCCCTCAACGCCCTGACTGCGCCTAGAAATTCTGTCCATAAAGGTTATGAACAGAATCGGTGACAAAGGGCAGCCTTGGCGGAGTCCAACCCTCACTGGAAACGGGTCCGACTTACTGCCGGCAATGCGGACCAAGCTCTGACTCTTCCAAAGGGAGCGAACCGCCACAATAAGACAGTCCGTTACCCCATACTCTCTAAGCACTCCCCACAGGACTTCCAGGGGTAAATGGTCGAATGCCTTCTCCAAGTCCATAAAGCACATGTAGACTGGTTGGACAAACTCACATGCACCCTCAAGGACCCTGCCGAGAGTATAAAGCTGGTCTGCAGTTCCACGACCAGGACGTAAACCACACTGTTCCTCCTGAATCCGAGGTTCGACTATCCGGCGTAGCCTCTTCTCCAGTACACATGAATAGACCTTACCGGGAAGACTGAGGAGTGTGATCTCACGATAGTTGAAACACACCCTCTGGTTCCCCTTCTTAAAGAGAGGAACCACCACCCCGGTCTCCCAATCAAGAAGTACCGCCCCCGATGTCCACGCGATGTTGCAGAGTCTTGTCAACCAAGACAGCCCCACAGCATCCAGAGCCTTAAGGAACTCCGGACGGATCTCATCCACCCCCAGGGCGTTGCCATTGAGGAGCTTTTTAACTACCTTGGCATCCTCAGCCCCAGAAATAGGAGAGCCCACCACAGATTCCCCAGGCACTGCTTCCTCATAGGAAGACATGTTGGTGGGATTAAGGAGGTCTTCGAAATATTCCCTCCACCGATCAATAACAGCTGCAGTAGAGGTCAGCAGCGCACCATCCTCACCATACACGGTGTTACAGTGCACTGCTGCCCCCCCTTGAGCCGGCGGATGGTGGTCCAGAATCGCTTCGAAGCCGTCTGGAAGTCGTTTTCCATGGCTTCTCCAAACTCCTCCCATGTCCGAGTTTTTGCCTCTGCGACCGCTGAAGCCGCACTTCGCTTGGCCTGTCGGCTGCCTCTGGAGTCCCATGAGCCAAAAGGACCCGATAGGCTCTTTCTTCAGCTTGACGGCATCCCTCACTGCTGGTGTCCACCAGCGGGTTCTAGGATTACCGCCACGACAGGCACCAAACTCCTTGCGGCCACAGCTCCAATCAGCCGGCTCGACAAGAGAGGCACGGAACATGGTCCACTCAGACTCAATGTCCAGCGCCTCCCTCGTGACATGTTCAAAGTTCTTCCGGAGGCGTTCCCAGCAAACCCTCACAATGCGTTTGGGCCTGCCAGGTCTGTCAGGCATCCTCCCCCACCATCGCAGCCAACTCACCACCAGGTGGTGATCGGTAGAAAGCTCCGCCCCTCTCTTCACCCGAGTGTCCAAAACATGAGACCGCAAATCCGATGACACAACTACAAAATCGATCATGGAACTGCGGCCTAGGGTGTCCTAGTGCCAAGTGCACATATGGACACCCTTATGTTTGAACTTAGGGTTTGTTATTGACAATCTGTGACGAGCACAAAAGTCCAATAACAAAACACCACTCGGGTTCAAATCCGGGCGGCCATTCTTCTCAATCACGCCTCTCCAGGTTTCACTGTTGTTGCCAAGATGAGCGTTGAAGGCCCCCAGTAGAACGAGGGAATCACCCGGTGGAGCACTTTCCAGTACTCCCTCGAGTGAATCCAAAAAGGGTGGGTACTCTGAGCTGCCGTTTGGCGCATAAGGCCAAACAACAGTCAGGACCTGTCCCCCCACCCGAAGGCGGAGGAAAGCTACACACTGGTCCACTGGGTTGAACTCCAACGTGCCTTTGAGCCGGGGGGCAACAAGAATTGCCACCCGAGCCCGTCGCCTCTCAACGCAAGCATTATAACTCCAAAACAACAAATGCTAATAATGCTTGGAAAAATGTATCTTTGTTAGTTTTACTAGAATAATAATCTTTTGTAAGGTTTGCAGACACAAGTTTTTTCTTTTTTACTCAATATGACAGTATAACTGTCATACTAAATATGAAAGTTGTATAAACATATCTCCAAAACCAAACATGCAATCCATCTAAAGATGCCTGTAATATTGAATCTATGAAAAATATTTTTTTTTACTCAATATGACAGTATAACTGTCATACTAAATCCATCCATTTTCTTCCGCTTATCCGAGGTCGGGTTGCGGGGGCAGCAGCCTAAGCAGAGAAGCCCAGACTTCCCTCTCCCCAGCCACTTTGTCCAGCTCTTCTCGGGGGATCCCGAGGCGTTCCCAGGCCAGCCTGAGACATAGTCTTCCCAATGTGTCCTGGGTCTTCCCCGTGGCCTCCTGCCGATCGGACTTGCCCTAACGAAAAAAGCAATAAAAATGTATTCAAACATGTGAAATGTCTAAAAATGCCTGTAATATTGAATCTATGTGAGTTTTACTAGAATCAGTTGTTTTTGTAAGGTTTGCAAATACAAACATTTGGTTTTACACATAACAGTATAACTGCCACATTCAATATGACAGTTATTTAAACATATTTCCTAACCCACACATGAAAAATGTCTAATAATGCCTGGAAAAAAATATTTTTGTGAGTTTTACTGGAAAAACATAGTTTGTAATGTTTGTAAAGACACAAGTTAGTTTTACTCAAGATGACAGTATAACTGTCATAATACATATGAAAGTTATATAAACATAATTCCAAAACCAAACATGCATTATGTCTAAAAATACCTGTGAAATTGTATCCATGTGAGTTTTACTAGAATAATTTTTTGCGATGAGATGGCGACTTGTCCGGGGTGTACCCCGCCTTCCGCCCGATTGTAGCTGAGATAGGCTCCAGCGCCCCCTGCCACGCCAAAAGGGAATAAGCGGTAGAAAAAATGATGGATGGGCATTTTTTGTTGTCGTTACTAAATCCATCCATTTTCTTCCGCTGACCCCGCGGGTTGCGGGGGCAGCAGCCTAAACAGAGAAGCCCAGACTTCCCTCTCCCAGCCACTTCTTCCAGCTCTTCTCGGGGGATCCTGAGGCGTTCCCAGGCCAGCCGGGAGACATAATCTTCCCAATGTGTCCTGGGTCTTCCCCGTGGCCTCCTGCCGGTCGGACTTGCCCTAAACACCTCCCTCGGGAGGCGTTCGGGTGGCATCCTGAGCAGATGCCCGAACCACCTCATCTGGCTCTTCTAAATGTGGAGGAGCAGCGCTTTACTCTGAGTTCCTCCCGGATGACAGAGCTTCTTATCCTATCTCTAAGGGAGAGACCCGCCACCCGGCGGAGGAAACTCTTGTCTTTGATCTTGTCATTTCGGTCATAACCATGACCATGGGTGCAGGATGGGAATGTAGATCGACCGGTAAATTTAGAGCTTTTAATTCTGGCTCAGCTCCTTCTTCACCACAATGGATCGATATAGCGTCCTCATTACTGAAGACGCTGCACCGATCCGCCTGTGGATCTCATGATCCACTCTTCCCTCACTCGTGAACAAGACTCCTAGGTACTTGAACTCCTCCACTTGGGGCCATCTAGTATGTGCCATCGCCTCCTCAACCTGGAAATGGCACCCCACCCTTTACCGGGCGAGAACCATGGACTCGGACTTGGAGGTGCTGATTCTCATCCCAGTCGCTTCATACTCGGCCATCCAATGAGAGCTGGAGATCCTGGCCAGTTGAAGCCATCAGGACCACATCAACTGCAAAAAGCAGAGACCTAATCCTGCAACCACCAAACCGGATCCCCTCAACGCCATGACTGCAATTCTGTCCATAAAAGTTAACAACAGAATCGGTGACATGATCATACAGGGAGCGACCCGCCACAATCAGACAGTCCGATACCCCATACTCTTGTCTTTGAGCCGGGGGGACAACAAGAATTGCCACCCCAGCCTCTCATTGCTTGCAACGCCATAGTGGAAGAGAGTCCAGCCCCTCTCGAGAGAACAGGTTCCTGTGCGTCGAAGTGAGTCCAACTATATCTAGCCGGAACTTCTCCACCTCGCACACCAGCTCAGGCTCCTTCCCTCCCAGCGAGGTGACATTTCACGTCAGAAGAGCTAGCTTATGTAGCCGATGATCGGACCGCCAAGTGCCCTGCCTTCGGCTGCCGCTCAGCTCACACTGCACCCGACCTCTATAACCCAGCCCATGAGTGGTGAGCCCATTGGTGGAGGGAACCACGTTGCTTCATTGAGCTGAGCCAGCCAACAGGCGCTCGCCATCGTGCCGAAGGCGGCGTACACCCTGGACAAGTCGCCAGCTCATCGCAGGGCCAACACAGATAGACAGACAACATTCACACTCACATTCACACACTAGGGCCAATTTGGTGTTGCCAATCAACCTATCCCCAGGTGCATGTCTTTGGAGGTGGGAGGAAGCCGGAGTACCCGGAGGGAACCCACGCAGTCACGGGGAGAACATGCAAACTCCACACAGAAAGATCCCGAGCCTGGGATTGAACCAAGGACTACTCAGGTCCTTCGTATTGTGAGGCAGACGCACTAACCCCTCTTCCACCGTGCTGCCCAATGTACACTCAACATAACTCCTAAACTACACTTAAAAATGAGCTAATATTGCCTGAAATAATGCATTGTTGTGAGTTTTACTCGAAACATATGCTTTTTAAAGGCTTGCAAACACAAAAAGTAGTTTTTACTCAATATGACAGTAATGTTCTTAAAATTCTGAGATAATGCGAAAAAAGCAATAAAAATGTATTCCAACATAATTCCTAAACCAACATTGCAAAATGTCTAAAAATGCCTGTAATATTAAATCCATGTGAGTTTTACTAGAATCAGTTGTTTTAGTAAGGTTTGCAAAAACAAAAATTTGGTTTTACTCTTTATGAAAGTAAACTGTCACACTCAATATGACAATTTTTTAATCATAACTCCTAAACTACTCATGCAAAATGGCTAATGTTTGAAATAATGGATCCTTGGGAGTTTTCCTTGAAACATATGCTTTCTTAAGGCTTGCAAACACAAAAAGTATTTTTTTTACTCAATATGACAGTAATGTTCTTAAAATTCTGAGATAATGCGAAAAAAGCAATAAAAATGTATTCCAACATAATTCCTAAACCAACAATGCAAAATGTCTAAAAATGCCAGTAAGATTATATCCTTGTGAGTTTCACTAGAATCAGTTGTTTTAGTAAGGTTTGCAAAAGCAAAAATTAGGTTTTACTCTATATGAAAGTAAACTGTCACACTCAATATGACAATTTTTAAATCATAACTCCTAAACCACTCATGCAAAATGGCTAATAATGTTTGAAATAATGGATCCTTGGGAGTTTTCCTCGAAACATATGCATTCTTAAGGCTTGCAAACACAAAAAGTATTTTTTTTACTCAATATGACAGTAATGTTCTTCAATTCCTGAGATAATGCAAAAAAAGCAAAAAAAAAATTATTCAATCATAAATTCTGAACCAAACATGCAAAATGTGTAAAAATGCCTGTATTATTGAATCCATGTGAGTTTTACTAGAATCAGTTGTTTTAGTAAAGTTTGCAAATACAAAAATTAGGTTTTACTCTTTATGAAAGTAAACGTCACACTCAATATGACAGTTTTTTAATCATAACTCCTAAACTACTCATGCAAAATGGCTAATGTTTGAAATAATGGATCCTTGGGTTGTTTTCCTTGAAACATATGCTTTCTTAAGGCTTGCAAACACAAAAAGTATTTTTTTTACTCAATATGACAGTAATGTTCTTAAAATTCTGAGATAATGCGAAAAAAGCAATAAAAATGTATTCCAACATAATTCCTAAACCAACAATGCAAAATGTCTAAAAATGCCAGTAAGATTATATCCTTGTGAGTTTCACTAGAATCAGTTGTTTTAGTAAGGTTTGCAAAAGCAAAAATTAGGTTTTACTCTATATGAAAGTAAACTGTCACACTCAATATGACAATTTTTAAATCATAACTCCTAAACCACTCATGCAAAATGGCTAATAATGTTTGAAATAATGGATCCTTGGGAGTTTTCCTCGAAACATATGCATTCTTAAGGCTTGAAAACACAAAAAGTATTTTTTTACTCAAAATGACAGTAATGTTCTTAAAATCCTGAGATAATGCGAAAAAAGCAATAAAAATGTATTCAATCATAATGTGCAAAAATGCCTGTAATATTGAATCCATGTGAGTTTTACTAGAATCAGTTGTTTTAGTAAAGTTTGCAAAAAGAAAAATTAGGTTTTTCTCTTTATGAAAGTAAACTGTCACACTCAATATGACATTTATTTAATCATAACTCCTAAACTACACATGCAAAATGTCTAATGATGCCTCAAATCATGCATTCTACGGAGTTTTACTCGAAACATATGCTTTTTCAAATCTTGCAAACAAAAAGTAACTTTTTACTCAATATGACGGTAATATTCCTAAAATACTGAGATAATGCGAAAAAAGCAATGAAAATATATTCAATCATATTTCCTAAATCAAACATGCAAAATGTGTAAAAATGCCTGTAAAATTGAATCCATGTGAGTTTTACTAGATTAGGTTGTGTTTGAAATTTTTGCAAATACAAAAATTAGGTTTTTTTTCACCATGACGATGTACACTCAATATGACAGTAAATTAAACATAACTCCTAAACTACACTTAAACATGAGCTAATGTTACCTGAAATAATGCATTCTTGTGAGTTTTACTCGAAACATATGCTTTTTTAAGGCTTGCAAACACAAATAGTAGTTTTTATTCAATATGACAGTAATGTTCTTAAAATTCTGAGATAATGCGAAAAAAGCAATAAAAATGTATTCCAACATAAATCCTAAACCAACGATGCAAAATGTCTAAAAATGCCTGTAATATTAAATCCATGTGAGTTTTATTAGAATCAGTTGTTTTAGTGAAGTTTGCAAAAACAAAAATTAGGTTTTACTCTTTATGAAAACTGTCACACTGAATATTTTTAATCATAACTCCTAAACTACTCTTGCAAAATGGCTAATAATGTTTGAAATAATGGATTCTTGGGAGTTTTCCTCGAAACATATGCTTTCTTAAGGCTTGCAAACACAAAAAGTATTTTTTTTACTCAATATGACAGTAATGTTCTTAAAATCCTGAGATAATGCGAAAAAAGCAATACAAATGTATTCAATCATAATTTCTAAACTAAACATGCAAAATTTGTAAAAATGCCTGTAATATTGAATCCATGTGAGTTTTACTAGAATCGGTTGTGTTTGAAATTTTTGCAAATAAAAAAATTAGGTTTTTTTCACCATGACAAGTACACTCAATATAAGAGTAATAAATAAACTACACAAAAAAAAGAGCTACTATTGCCTGAAATAATGCATTATTGTGAGTTTTACTCGAAACATATGCTTTTTTAAGGCTTGCAAACACAAAAAGTAGTTTTTTACTCAATATGACAGTAATGTTCTTAAAATCCTGAGATAATGCGAAAAAAGCAATAAAAATGTATTCCAACATATTTCCTAAACCAACAATGCAAAATGTCCAAAAATGCCTGTAATATTAAATCCATGTGAGTTTTACTAGAATCAGTTGTTTTTATAAGGTTTGCAAAAACAAAAATTAAGTTTTACTCTATATGAGAGTATACTGTTACAATTAATATGACAGTTATTTAAAAATAACTCCTAACTACACATGCAAAATGGCTAATGATGCCTCAAATAATGCATTCTACGGAGTTTTACTCGAAACATATGCTTTTTCAAATCTTGCAAACACAAAAAGTAGTTTTTTACTCAATATGACAGTAATATTCCTAAAATCCTGAGATAATGCGAAAAAAGCAATGAAAATATATTCAATCATATTTCCTAAATCAAACATGCAAAATGTGTGAAAATGCCTGTAATATTGAATCCATGTGAGTTTTACTAGAATCAGTTTTATTGTAAGGTTTGCAAATACAAAAATTAGGTTTTACTCTATATGAGAGTATACTGTTACATTTAATATGACAGTTATTTAAACATAACTCCTAAACAACAAATGCAAAATGACTAATAATGCCTGGAGATGTATCTTTGAGTTTTACTAAAATGTTCTTTTGTTAGGTTTGCAAAGACACAAGTTAGTTTTTTTTACTCAATATGATAGTATCACTGTCCTACCAAATAAGAAAGTTGTATAAACATAATTTCAAAACTACACATGCAATCCGTCTAAAAATGCCTGTAATATTGAATCTATGTGAGTTTTACCAGAATCAGGTATTTTGGTAAGGTTTACAATTACAAAAATTGGGTTTTACTCATAATGACAGTATAACTGCCACATTCAATATGGCAGTTATTTAAACATAACCCCTAAACCACATGCAAAATGGCTTATAATGCCTGGAGATGTATCTTTGTGAGTTTTACTAGAAAACATATCATTTGTAAGGTTTTTTAAAGACACAAGTTAGTTTTTTTTACTCAATATAATAGTATAACTGTCATACTAAATGTATCCATTTTCTTCCGCTTTTCCGAGGTCGGGTTGCGGGGGCAGCAGCCTAAGCAGAGAAGCCCAGACTTCCCTCTCCCCAGCCACTTCGTCCAGCTCTTCTCGGGGGATCCCGAAGCGTTCCCAGGCCAGCCGGCTGACATAGTCTTCCCAATGTGTCCTGGGGCTTCCCCGTGGCCTCCTGCCAGTCGGACTTGCCCTAACGAAAAAAACAATTACATGTATTCAAACACAACTCCTAAACCAAACATGTGAAATGTCTAAAATGCCTGCAATATTGAATCTATGTGAGTTTTACTAGAATCAGTTGTTTTTGTAAGGTTTGCAAATACAAAAATTAGGTTTAACACTTAATGACAGTATTACTGCCACACTCAATTTGACAGTTATTAAAACATAACTCCTAAACTACACATAAACATTTTCTAATAATGCATGAAGAAATGTATCTTTTGTGAGTTTTACTAGTAACATTTTCTTTTGTAAGCATTGCAAAGACACAAGTTAGTTTGTTTTACTCCCTATGACTTTACTGTCACACTCAATATGACAGTTATTTAAACATAAATCCTAAACCGCACATGCAAAATGGCTAATAATGCCTGTAGAAATGTATCTTTGAGTTTTACTGGGAAAAATATTTTGTAAGGTTTGTAAAGACACAAGTTAGTTGTTGTTTTTTACTCAATATGACAGTATTACTGTAATACTAAATATGAAAGTTATATGAACACAACTCCAAAACCAAACATGCATTATGTCTAAAAATGCCTGTGATATTGTATCTGTGAGTTTTACTAGAATCAATTGTTTTTGTAAGGTTTGCAAATACAAAATTTAGGTTTTACTCACTATGACAGTTATTTAAACATAAATCCTAAACAACAAATGCAAATAGCTAATAATGCTTGGAGAACTGTATCTTTGTTATAGAGAGCCTGCTGACCAACAGCATCTCTGTCTGGACTGGAGCCTGCAGTGCCTCAGACTGGAAGTCTCTCCAGAGAGTGGTGAGGACGGCGGAAAAGATCTTCAGGAATCCTCTTTCTCCTATCCAGGAGATCGCAAAAAGCGCTGCCTGACCAGGGCTCAGAAAATTTGCAAAGACTCCTCCCACCCCCACCAAGGACTGTTTTCACTGCTGGGCTCTAGAAAGAGGTTCCGCAGCCTCCGAAGCAGAACCTCCAGCTTCTTCCCTCAGGCCGTAAGACTCTTGAACGCATTATAATTAAATTATCCCCTCAACTCCCCTCAAAATGGATTAACTCGCTGGAATAAAAAAACAAAACAATATAACATACACCCATAAACGTGGGCGCATGTGGAAAAAGTGCAATATATTTATCTGCACAGTAATCTTTTTATTTATATATATATATTTAAGTATATTTATTTATTTTATATATATATTTATTTATTATTTATATTTATTTATATATGCACCTTATTGCTTTTTTATCCTGCACACCATTAGCTTATGTAACGAAATTGTGTTATCTGTGCTGTAAAGTTCAAATTTGAATGACAATAAAAAGAAAGTCTAAGTCTTTACCAGAATAATGATCTTTTGTAAGGTTTGCAAAGACGCAAGTTAGTTGTTTCTTTTTACTCAATATGACAGTATAACTGTCATACTAAATATGAAAGTTGTAAAAACATAACTCCAAAACCAAACAAGCAATCCATCTAAAAATGCATGTAATATTCAATCTATGTGAGTTTTACCAGAATCAGGTATTTTGGTAAGGTTTACAATTACAAAAATTAGGTTTTACTCATGACAGTATACCTGCCACATTCAATTTGACATTTCTTTAAACATAACTCCTAAACCACACATGCACAATGGCTAATAATACCTGGGGAAATGTCTCTCTGTGAGTTTTACTAGAAAAAATATATTGTGTAAGGTTTGTAAAGACACAAGTTAGTTTTGTTACTCAATATGACAGTATAGCTGTCATACTATATATAAATAAATAAATAAATAAATAAATGGGTTGTACTTGTATAGCGCTTTTCTACCTTCAAGGTACTCAAAGCGCTTTGACACTACTTCCACATTTACCCATCACACACTGATGGAGGGAGCTGCCATGCAAGGCGCTAACCAGCACCCATCAGGAGCAAGGGTGAAGTGTCTTGCTCAGGACACAACGGACTTGACGAAGTTGGTACTAGGTGGGGATTGAACCAGGGACCCTCGGGTCGCGCACGGCCATTCTTCCACTGCGCCAAACATCACTCCAAAACCAAACATGTATTATGTCTAAAAATGCCTGTAATATTGTATCTGTGTGAGTTTTACTAGAATCAGTTGTTTTTGTAAGGTTTTCAAATACCAAAATTAGGTTTTATTTACTTTGACAGTTATTTAAACATAACTCCTAAACAACAAAAACAAAATAGCTAATAATGCTTGGAGAGATGTATCGTTGTTATAGCGAGCCTGCTGACCAACAGCATCTCTGTCTGGACTGGAGCCTGCAGTGCCTCAGACTGGAAGTATCTCCAGAGAGTGGTGAGGACGGCGGAAAAGATCATCAGGACTCCTCTTCCTCCTATCCAGGAGATCGCAAAAAGTGCTGCCTGACCAGGGCTCAGAAAATTTGCAAAGACTCCTCCCACCCCCACCAAGGACAGTTTTCACTGCTGGACTCTAGAAAGAGGTTCCGCAGCCTCAGAAGCTTCTGTAGCAGCTTCTTCCCTCAGGCCGTAAGACTCTTGAACGCATCATAATTAAATTATCTCCTCAACTCTCCTCAAAATGAAATATCTCGCTGGAATGAAATAAACAATATAACATACACCCATAAACGTGGGCGCATGTGGAAAAAGTGCAATATATTTATCTGCACAGTAATCTATTTATCTATTCATATATATTTATATATATTTATTTATTATATATATATATGTGTATATATATATATATATATATATATATATATATATATATATATATATATATATATATATATATAGTATTTATATATTATTTATATATATTTATGTATCGAAATGTGCACCTTATTGCTTTTTTATCCTGCACTACGACATTTCGTTCTTATCTGTGCTGTAAAGTTCAAATTTGAATGACAATAAAAAGAAAGTCTAAGTCTAAGTCTAAGTCTTTACTAGAATAACGACCTTTTGTAAGGTTTGCAAAGACACACGTTAGGTTTTTTTTTACTCAATGGTAATATACAGTATAACTGTCATACTAAATATGAAAGTTGTATAATCAAAACTCCAAAACCAAACATGCAATCCGTCTAAAATGCATGTAATATTGAATCTATGTGAGTTTTACCAGAATCAGGTATTTGTAAGGTTTACAATTACAAAAATTAGGTTTCACTCATAATGACAGTATAACTGCCACATTCAATTTGACATCTATTTAAACATAACTCCTAAACCACACATGCACAATGGCTATTAATGCCTGGAGAAATGTCTCTTTGTGAGTTTTACTGGAAAAAAAATATTTCGTAATGTTTGTACCGACACGTTATTTTTTTTTACTCAATATGACAGTGTTACTGTCATACTAAATATGAAAGTTATATAAACATAACTCCAAAACCAAACATGCATTATCTCTAAAAATGCCTGTAATTTTGTATCCATGTGAGTTTTACTAGAATCAGTTGTTTTTGTAAGGTTTGCAAATACAAAAAATGGGTTTTACTCACAGTATACTGTCACACTCAATCTGACAGTTATTTAAACATAACTCCTAAACCACACATGCCAAATGGCTAATAATGCCTGGAGAAATGTCTCTTTGTGAGTTTTGCAGGAAAAAAAATATTTTGTAAGGTTTGTAAAGACACAAGTTAGTTTTTATTACTCAATATGACAGTATTACTGTAATACTAAATATGAAAGTTATATAAACACAACTCCAAAATCAAACATGCATCATGTCTAAAAATGCCTGCAATATTGAATCCATGTGAGTTTTACTAGAATCAGTTGTTTTTGTAAGGTTTTTGCAAATACAAAAATTTGGTTTTACTCACTATGACAGTTATTTAAACATAACTCCTAAACAACAAATGCAAAATGACTAATAATGCTTGGAGAAATGTATCTTTGTTAGATTTACTAGAAAAAATATATTTTGTAAGTTAGTTTTTTTTACTTAATATGACAGTATAACTGTCATACTAAATCCATCCATTTTCTTCCGCTTATCCGAGGTCCGGTTGCAGGGGCAGCAGCCTAAGCAGAGAAGCCCAGACTTCCCTATCCCCAACCACTTCGTCCAGCTCTTCTTGGGGGATCCCGAGGCGTTCGACAGCCCAGCCGGGAGACATAGTCTTCCCAATGTGTCCTGGGTCTTCCCCGCGGCCTCCTGCCCGTCGGACTTGCCCTAATGAAAAAAGCAATACAAATGTATTCAAACACAACTCTAAACCAAACATGTAAAATGTCTAAAAAATGCCTGTAATATTGAATCTATGTGAGTTTTACCAGAATCAGGTATTGTGGTAAGGTTAACATTTACAAAAATTAGGTTTTACTCATAATAACAGTATAACTGCCACATTCAATTTGACATTTATTTAAACATAACTACTAAACCACATGTGCACAATGGCTAATAATGCCTGGAGAAATGTCTCTTTTTGAGTTTTACTGGAAAAAAAAATATTTTTTTAGGTTTGTACAGTTACAAGTTAGTTTTTTTTATTCAATATGACAGTATTACTGTCATACAAAATATGAAAGTTATATAAACATTACTCCAAAACCAAACATGCATTATGTCTAAAAATGCCTGTAATATTGTATCCATGTGAGTTTTAGTAGAATCATTTGTTTTCATAAGGTTTGCAATTACAAAATATGGGTTTTACTCACTATGACAGTATACTGTCACACTCAATCCGACGATTATTTAAACATAAGTCCTAAACCACACATGCAAAATGGCTAATAATGCCTTGAGTTATGTATCTTTGTGAGTTTTACTAGAAAAAATATATTTTGTAATGTTTGCAAAGACACAAGTTAGTTTTTTACTTAATATGACAGTATAACTGTCATACTAAATCCATCCATTTTCTTCCTGCTTATCCGAGGTCAGGTTGCGGGGGCAGCAGCCTAAGCAGAGAAGCCCAGACTTTCCTCTCCCCAGCCACTTTGTCCAGCTCTTCTCGGGGGATCCCGAGGCATTTACAGGCCAGCCAGGAGACATAAATAGATAGATACATAGATAGTACTTTATTGATTCCTTCAGGAGAGTTCCCTCAGGAAAATTTAAATTCCAGCAGTAGTGTACAAAATTGTAAAAAGTGAAAAGTAAATAATGGGGGTATAAATTGAAACAAAATAGAAACATATTACAATAGAATAAAAATAAAAAGCAACAATGAGAATAAAAATATAACAGTAAAATAAGAATATAACAAGAGAAACTAGGCAGTAGTGACCATGTTTTGAAAAAATATTGCACTCTTATTGATTTGAATCCCCTGTCATCCTAGTAGCCCGTGTCCCCCAGAGAAGAGTTGTACAGTCTAATGGCGTGTGGGACAAAGGACAGCCGCCTCAGGAAGTACAGCTCTGTCCTTTCCTGTACAAGTGGCCTGTGTTAACAGTCCAGTCCAGCTTATTGTCCACCCACACCCCAAGGTACTTGAATGATAGTCTTCCCAATGTGTCCTGGGTCTTCCCCATGGCCTCCTGCCGGTCGGCCTTGCCCTAACGAAAATAGCAATAAAAAATGTATTCAAAAACAACTCCTAAACCAAACATGTAAAATGTCTAAAAATGCCTGTAAAATTGAATCTATGTTTTACTAGAATCAGTTGTTTTTATAAGGTTTGCAAATACAAAATTAGGTTTTACACATAATGACAGTATAACTGCCACACTCAATATGACAGTTATTTAAACATAACTCCTAAACCACACATGAAAAATGTCTAATAATGCATGAAGAAATGTATCTTTGTGATTTTTATTAGAAATGTTTTCTTTTGTGAGGTTTGCAAAGACACAAGTTAGTTTTTTTTTTACTCAATATGACAGTGTAACTGCCACACTCACTATGACAGTTATTTAAACAAAACCCCTAAACTCATACTTGCCAACATTGAGACCTCCGATTTCAGGAGGTGGGGGTGGGGAAGGCATGGTCGGGGGTGGGGTGGGGGCGTGGTTAAGAGGGGAGGAGTATATTTAGAGCTAGAATTCACAAAGTCAAGTATTTCATATATATATACATATATATATACATATATATATATATATATATATATATATATATATATATATATATATATATATATATATATATATATATATATATATATATATATATATTATATAAATATATATATATATATATATATATATATATATAATATATATATATATACACACATATATAAAAAAAACTTGACTTCCAGTGAATTCTAGGTATATATATATATATATATATATATATATATATATATATATATATATATATATATATATATATATATATATATATATATATATATATATATATATATATACCTAGAATTCACTGGAAGTCAAGTTTTTTTTGTATGTGTGGGGGAAAAAATCACAAGACTACTTCATCTCTACAGGCCTGTTTCATGAGGGGTTCCCTCAATCATCAGGAGATATAAGACATATATATATATATATATATATATATATATATATATATATATATATATATATATATATATACATATATAAAAATAAATACTTGAATTTCAGTTTTCATTTATTTACACATATACACACACATAACACTCATCTACTCATTGTTGAGTTAAGGGTTGAATTGTCCATCCTTGTTCTATTCTCTGTCACAATTTTTATAACCATGCTGAACACCCTCTCTGATGATGCATTGCTTTGTGGCACGCACAAAAGTGCTTTCATCAAATGCACGAGAGTCTGGAATTTTCCATCCCTCCCGAGCATGGCCAAAAACCGGTCAATCTTTGCTTCCTGAGGAAGATCTTCACTGCCAAGCACTTGGTATTCCACTACTTCTTCCCGGATGCTATCCAGGTCCAATCGCAGCTGCGGCTTGGAACTTATAAGCGTGTTTCTTCATCTTACTCGTCGTCGGCGTCGCCATGGCTGTATCTTCCGCGTTCTTCTGCTTCGTCTCCTTGTTTTGTGCGCAGTTGTGCACTGCACTCTCTAAAAGCCCTGGATGTTATTGTCACATATGCATGTACAGTTGATGGCAGTATTGCCCTGTTTAAAGAGTGTCACAACATTGCTGTTTACGGCAGACAAACTGCTTTACGGTAGACGAAAACGTGACTGCTGTTGTTTTGTGTTGTTACCGCGCTGGGAGGATGTGAATGAAACTACCTAACAATAAACCCACATAAGAAACCAAGAACTCGCCCTCGATCATTCTACAGTTATAACGTGATTGGTCAGGCATGCTGTTTATATCGTGCGAAAGCAGACATGAATACAGGCTGTCCTCACTCAGATCAGCCTGAATTTCGGGAGATTTTCGGGAGAACATTTGTCCCGGGAGGTTTTCGGGAGAGGCGCTGAATTTCGGGAGTCTCCTGGAAAATCCAGGAGGCTTGGCAAGTATGCCTAAACTACACATAAAAAATGGCTAATAATGCCTGAAATAAGGCATTCTTGTGAGTTTTACTCGAAACATATGCTTTTTTAAGGCTTGCAAACACAAAAAGTATTTGTTTTCCTCAATATGACAGTAAATTTCTTAAAATCCTGAGATAATGCGAAATAAGCAAAAACAATGTATTCCATCATAATTCCTACACCAAATAAGCAAAATATCTAAAAATGCCTGTAATATTGAATCTGTGTGAGTTTTACTAAAATCAGTTGTTTTGGTAAGGTTTACAAATACAAAAATGAGGTTTTACTCTTTATGACAGTTATTTAAACATAACTCCATCCATCCAGCCATCCATTTTCTTCCGCTTATCCGAGGTCGGGTCGCGGGGGCTGAAGCCTAAGCAGGGAAGCCCAGACTTTCCTCTCCCCAGCCACTTCGTCCAGCTCCTCCCGGATGACAGAGCTTCTCACCCTATCTCCAATGGAGAGCCCCGCCACCCGGCGGAGGAAAATCATTTCGGCCGCTTGTACCCGTGATTTTGTCCTTTCGGCCATGAAACAAAACTCATGACCATAGGTGAGGATGGGAACGTAGATCGACCGGTAAACCGAGAGCTTTGCCTTCCGGCTCAGCTCCTTCTTCACCACAACGGATCAATACAGCGTCCGCATTACTGAAGACGCCGCACCGTTGCGCCTGTCGATCTCACGATCCACTCTTCCCTCACTCGTGAACAAGACTCTGAGGTCCTTGTTCACTTGGGGCAAGATCTCCTCCCTAACCCGGAGATGGCACTCCACCCTTTTCCGGGCGAGAACCATGGACTCGGACTTGGAGGTGCTAATTCACATCCCAGTCACTTCACACTCGTCTGCGAACCGATCCAGTGAGGGCTGAAGATCTTGGCCAGATGAAGCCATCAGGACCACATCATCTGCAAATAGCAGAGACCTAATCCTGCAGACACCAAACCGGATCCCCTCAACGCCCTGACTGCGCCTAGAAATTCTGTCCATAAAGGTTATGAACAGAATCGGTGACAAAGGGCAGCCTTGGCGGAGTCCAACCCTCACTGGAAACGGGTCCGCATTGTCGGACCAAGCTCTGACTCTTGCAAAGGGAGCGAACCGCCACAATAAGACAGTCCGTTACCCCATACTCTCTAAGCACTCCCCACAGGACTTCCAGGGGTAAATGGTCGAATGCCTTCTCCAAGTCCATAAAGCACATGTAGACTGGTTGGGCAAACTCCCATGCACCCTCAAGGACCCTGCCGAGAGTATAAAGCTGGTCCGCAGTTCCACGACCAGGACGTAAACCACACTGTTCCTCCTGAATCCGAGGTTCGACTATCCGGCGTAGCCTCTTCTCCAGTACACATGAATAGACCTTACCGGGAAGACTGAGGAGTGTGATCTCACGATAGTTGAAACACACCCTCTGGTTCCCCTTCTTAAAGAGAGGAACCACCACCCCGGTCTCCCAATCCAGAAGTACCGCCCCCGATGTCCACGCGATGTTGCAGAGTCTTGTCAACCAAGACAGCCCCACAGCATCCAGAGCCTTAAGGAACTCCGGACGGATCTCATCCACCCCCAGGGCGTTGCCATTGAGGAGCATTTTAACTACCTTGGCATCCTCATCCCCAGAAATAGGAGAGCCCACCACAGATTCCCCAGGCACTGCTTCCTCATAGGAAGACATGTTGGTGGGATTAAGGAGGTCTTCGAAGTATTCCCTCCACCGATCAATAACAGCTGCAGTAGAGGTCAGCAGCGCACCATCCTCACCATACACGGTGTTACAGTGCACTGCTGCCCCCCCTTGAGCCGGCGGATGGTGGTCCAGAATCGCTTCGAAGCCGTCTGGAAGTCGTTTTCCATGGCTTCTCCAAACTCCTCCCATGTCCGAGTTTTTGCCTCTGCGACCGCTGAAGCCGCACTTCGCTTGGCCTGTCGGCTGTCTCTGGAGTCCCATGAGCCAAAAGGACCCGATAGGCTCTTTCTTCAGCTTGACGGCATCCCTCACTGCTGGTGTCCACCAGCGGGTTCTAGGATTACCGCCACGACAGGCACCAAACTCCTTGCGGCCACAGCTCCAATCAGCCGGCTCGACAAGAGAGGCACGGAACATGGTCCACACAGACTCAATGTCCAGCGCCTCCCTCGTGACATGTTCAAAGTTCTTCCGGAGGCGTTCCCAGCAAACCCTCACAATGCCAGGTCTGTCAGGCATCCTCCCCCACCATCGCAGCCAACTCACCACCAGGTGGTGATCGGTAGAAAGCTCCGCCCCTCTCTTCACCCGAGTGTCCAAAACATGAGACCGCAAATCCGATGACACAACTACAAAATCGATCATGGAACTGCGGCCTGGGGTGTCCTGGTGCCAAGTGCACATATGGACACCCTTATGTTTGAACTTGGTGTTTGTTATTGACAATCTGTGACGAGCACAAAAGTCCAATAACAAAACACCACTCGGGTTCAGATCCGGGCGGCCAATCTTCCCAATCACGCCTCTCCAGGTTTCACTGTTGTTGCCAAGATGAGCGTTGAAGGCCCCCAGTAGAACGAGGGAATCACCCGGTGGAGCACTTTCCAGTACTCCCTCGAGTGAATCCAAAAAGGGTGGGTACTCTGAGCTGCCGTTTGGCGCGTAAGGCCAAACAACAGTCAGGACCCGTCCCCCCACCCGAAGGCGGAGGAAAGCTACCCACTGGTCCACTGGGTTGAACTCCAACGTGCAGGCTTTGAGCCGGGGGGCAACAAGAATTGCCACCCGAGCACGTCGTTTCTCAACGCAAGCATTATAACTCCAAAACAACAAATGCTAATAATGCTTGGAAAAATGTATCTTTGTTAGTTTTACTAGAATAATAATCTTTTGTAAGGTTTGCAGACACAAGTTGTTTTTTTGTACTCAATATGACAGTATAACTGTCATACTAAATATGAAAGTTGTATAAACATATCTCCAAAACCAAACATGCAATCCATCTAAAGATGCCTGTAATATTGAATCTATGAAAAATAGTTTTTTTTACTCAATATGACAATATAACTGTCATACTAAATCCATCCATTTTCTTCCGCTTATCCGAGGTCGGGTTGCGGGGACAGCAGCCTAAGCAGAGAAGCCCCAGCCACTTTGTCCAGCTCTTCTCGAGGGATCCCGAGGCGTTCCCAGGCCAGCCTGAGACATAGTCTTCCCAATGTGTCCTGGGTCTTCCCCGTGGCCTCCTGCCGATCGGACTTGCCCTAACGAAAAAAGCAATAAAAATGTATTCAAACATGTGAAATGTCTAAAAATGCCTGTAATATTGAATCTATGTGAGTTTTACTAGAATCAGTTGTTTTTGTAAGGTTTGCAAATACAAAAATTTGGTTTTACACATAATAACAGTATAACTGCCACATTCAATATGACAGTTATTTAAACATATTTCCTAAACCACACGTGAAAAATGTCTAATAATGCCTGGAAAACATTATTTTTGTGAGTTTTACTGGAAAAACATAGTTTGTAATGTTTGTAAAGACACAAGTTAGTTTTACTCAAGATGACAGTATAACTGTCATAATACATATGAAAGTTATATAAACATAATTCCAAAACCAAACATGCATTATGTCTAAAAATACCTGTAAAATTGTATCCATGTGAGTTTTACTAGAATCATTTTTTGCGATGAGATGGCAACTTGTCCGGGGTGTACCCCGCCTTCCGCCCGATTGTAGCTGAGATAGGCTCCAGCGCCCCCTGCCACGCCAAAAGGGAATAAGCGGTAGAAAAAATGATGGATGGGCATTTTTTGTTGTCGTTACTAAATCCATCCATTTTCTTCCGCTGACCCCGCGGGTTGCGGGGGCAGCAGCCTAAACAGAGAAGCCCAGACTTCCCTCTCCCAGCCACTTCTTCCAGCTCTTCTCGGGGGATCCTGAGGCGTTCCCAGGCCAGCCGGGAGACATAATCTTCCCAATGTGTCCTGGGTCTTCCCCGTGGCCTCCTGCCGGTCGGACTTGCCCTAAACACCTCCCTCGGGAGGCGTTCGAGTGGCATCCTGAGCAGATGCCCGAACCACCTCATCTGGCTCTTCTAAATGTGGAGGAGCAGCGCTTTACTCTGAGTTCCTCCCGGATGACAGAGCTTCTTATCCTATCTCTAAGGGAGAGACACGCCACCCGGCGGGGGAAACTCAATTTGGCCGCTTGTACCCGGGATCTTGTCTTTTCGGTCATAACCATGACCATAGGTGCAGGATGAGAATGTAGATCGACCGGTAAATTTAGAGCTTTTAATTCTGGCTCAGCTCCTTCTTCACCACAATGGATCGATATAGCGTCCTCATTACTGAAGACGCCGCACCGATCCGCCTGTGGATCTCATGATCCACTCTTCCCTCACTCGTGAACAAGACTCCTAGGTACTTGAACTCCTCCACTTGGGGCCATCTAGTATGTGCCATCGCCTCCTCAACCTGGAAATGGCACCCCACCCTTTACCGGGCGAGAACCATTGACTCGGACTTGGAGGTGCTGATTCTCATCCCAGTCGCTTCATACTCGGCCATCCAATGAGAGCTGGAGATCCTGGCCAGTTGAAGCCATCAGGACCACATCAACTGCAAAAAGCAGAGACCTAATCCTGCAACCACCAAACCGGATCCCCTCAACGCCATGACTGCAATTCTGTCCATAAAAGTTAACAACAGAATCGGTGACAAAGGGCAGCCTTGGCGGACCAAGGCTGCCCTACACTGATCATACAGGGAGCGACCCGCCACAATCAGACAGTCCGATACCCCATACTCTTGTCTTTGAGCCGGGGGGACAACAAGAATTGCCACCCCAGCCTCTCATTGCTTGCAACGCCATAGTGGAAGACTGTCCAGCCCCTCTCGATGGAACAGGTTCCTGTGCGTCGAAGTGAGTCCAACTATATCCAGCCGGAACTTCTCCACCTCGCACACCAGCTCAGGCTCCTTCCCTCCCAGCGAGGTGACATTTCACGTCAGAAGAGCTAGCTTATGTAGCCGATGATCGGACCGCCAAGTGCCCTGCCTTCGGCTGCCGCTCAGCTCACACTGCACCCGACCTCTATAACCCAGCCCATGAGTGGTGAGCCCATTGGTGGAGGGAACCACGTTGCTTCATTGAGCTGAGCCAGCCAACAGGCGCTCGCCATCATGCCCCACCTCTGGGCCTGGCTCCACAGGGGAGCCACGGTGACCCGCGTCCGGGCGAGGAAAAATCTAGGACCTCGATTTGTACCATTCATAAAGGTCTTTGAGCTGCTCTTTGTCTGATCCCTCACCTAGGACCTATTTGTCTCGGGAGAGCCTACGATTGATTGATGCCTGAAATAATGCAATCTTGGGAGTTTTACTCAAAACATATGCTTTTTTAAATCTTGCAAACATGAAAGGAGTTTTTTACTCAATATGACAGTAATGTTCTTAAAATCCTGAGATAATACGAAAAAAGCAAAAACAAATGTATGCCATTATAATTCCTAAACCAAACATGCAAAATGTGTAAAAATGCCTGTAATATTGAATCAATGTATGTTTTACTAGAATCAGTTGTGTTTGAAAGGTTTGCAATTACAAAAATTAGTTTTTTTTCACCATGACAATGTACACTCAATATGACAGTAAATTAAACATAACTCCTAAACTACACATAAAAATGAGCTAATATTGCCTGAAATAATGCATTCTTGTGAATTTTACTCGAAAGATATGCTTTTTTAAGGCTTGCAAACACAAAAAGTAGTTTTTTACTCAATATGACAGTAATGTTCTTAAAATTCTGAGATAATGCGAAAAAAGCAATAAAAATGTATTCCAACATATTTCCTAAACCAACAATGCAAAATGTCTAAAAATGCCTGTAATACTATATCCATGTGAGTTGTAATAGAATCAGTTGTTTTAGTAAGGTTTGCAAAAACAAAAATTAGGTTTTACTCTTTATGAAAGTAAACTGTCACAATCAATATGACAGTTTTTTAATCATAACTCCTAAACTACTAATGTAAAATGGCTAATAATGTTTGAAATAATTGATCGTTGGGAGTTTTCCTAGAAACATGTGCTTTTTTTAAAGGCTTGCAAACACAAAAAGTATATTTTTTACTCAATATGACAGTAATATTCTTAAAATCCTGAGATAATGCAAAAAAAGCAATGAAAATATATTCAATCATATTTCCTAAATCAAACATGCAAAATGTGTAAAAATGCCTGTAATATTGCATCCATGTGAGTTTTACTAGAATCGGTTGTGTTTGAAATTTTTGCAAATACAAAAATTTGGTCTTTTTCACCATGACAATGTACACTCAATATGACAGTAAATTAAACATAACTCCTAAACTACACTTAAAAATTAGCTAATATTGCCTGAAATAATGCATTCTTGTGAGTTTTACTTGAAACATATGCTTTTTTAAGGCTTGCAAACACAAAAAGTAATTTTTTACTCAATATGACAGTAATGTTCTTAAAATCCTGAGATAATGCGAAAAAAGCAATAAAAATGTATTCAATCATAATTTCTAAACTAAACATGCAAAATGTGTAAAAATGCCTGTATTATTGAATCCATGTGAGTTTTACTAGAATCAGTTGTTTTAGTAAAGTTTGCAAAAACAAAAATTAGGTTTTACTCTTTATGAAAGTAAACTGTCACACTCAATATGACAGTTTTTTAATCATAACACCTGAACTACTCATGCAAAATGGCTAATAATGTTTGAAATAATGGATCCTTGGGAGTTTTCCTTGAAACATATGCTTTCTTAAGGCTTGCAAACACAAAAAGTATTTTTTTACTCAATATGACAGTAATGGTCTTAAAATCCTGAGATAATGCGAAAAAAGCAATAAAAATGTATTCAATCATACTTTCTAAACTAAACATGCAAAATGTGTAAAAATGCCTGTATTATTGAATCCATGTGAGTTTAACTAGAATCAGTTGTTTTAGTAAGGTTTGCAAAAACAAAAATTAGGTTTTACTCTTTATGAAAGTATTAATCATAGTAGTATTTAATCCTAACTCCTAAACTACACATGCAAAATGTCTAATGATGCCTCAAATAATGCATTCTACGGAGTTTTACTCGAAACATATGCTTTTTTAAATCTTGCAAACACAAAAAGTAGTTTTTTACTCAATATGACAGTAATATTCCTAAAATACTGAGATATTGCGAAAAAAGCAATGAAAATATATTCAATCATATTTCCTAAATTAAACATGCAAAATGTGTAAAAATGCCTGTAATATTGAATCCATGTGAGTTTTATTAGATTAGGTTGTTTGAAATATTTGCAAATACAAAAATTAGGTTTTTTTCACCATGACTCAATATGACAGTAAATTAAACATAACTCCTAAACTACACTTAAAAATGAGCTAATATTGCCTGAAATAATGCATTCTTGTGAGTTTTACTCGAAACATATGCTTTTTTAAGGCTTGCAAACACAAAAAGTAGTTTGTATTCAATATGACAGTAATGTTCTTAAAATTCTGAGATAATGCGAAAAAAGCAATAAAAATGTATTCAATCATAATTTCTAAACTAAACATGCAAAATTTGTAAAAAAAAAAAAATGCCTGTAATATTGAATCCATGTGAGTTTTCGGTTGTGTTTGAAATTTTTGCAAATAAAAAAATTACGTTTTTTTCACCATGACAAGTACACTCAATATGACAGTAAATAAACATAACTCCTAAACTACACATAAAATGAGCTAATACTGCCTGAACTAATGCATTATTGTGAGTTTTACTCGAAAAATATGCTTTTTTAAGGCTTGCAAACACAAAAAGTAGTTTTTTTACTCAATATGACGGTAATGTTCTTAAAATCCTGAGATAATGCGAAAAAAGCAATAAAAATGTATTCCAACATAATTCCTAAACCAACAATGCAAAATGTCTAAAAATGCCTGTAATATTAAATCCATGTGAGTTTTACTAGAATCAGTTGTTTTTATAAGGTTTGCAAATACAAAAATTAAGTTTTACTCACTATGACAGTATACTGTCACACTCAATATGACAGTTATTTAAAAATAACTCCTGACTACACATGCAAAATGGCTAATGATGCCTCAAATAATGCATTCTACAGAATTTTACTCGAAACATATGCTTTTCAAATCTTGCAAACACAAAAAGTAGTTTTTTACTCAATATGACAGTAATATTCCTAAAATCCTGAGATAATGCGAAAAAAGCAATGAAAATATATTCAATCATATTTCCTAAATCAAACATGCAAAATGTGTAAAAATGCCTGTAATATTGAATCCATGTGAGTTTTACTAGAATCGGTTGTGTTTGAAATTTTTGCAAATGAAAAAAATTAGGTTTTTTTCACCATGACAATGTACACTCAATATGACAGTCAATAAACATAACTTCTAAACTACACATAAAAATGAGATAATATTGCCTGAAAATGCATTATTGTGAGTTTTACTCGAAACATATGCTTTTTTAAGGCTTGCAAACACAAAAAGTAGTTTTTTACTCAATATGACAGTAATATTCCTAAAATCCTGAGATAATGCCAAAAAAAGCAATAAAAATGTATTCCATCATAATTTCTAAACCAAACAGGCAAAATGTCTAAAAATAACTGTAATATTGAATTCATGTGAGTTTTACTAGAATCAGTTGTTTTTGTAAGGTTTGCAAATACAAAAATTAGGTGTTACTCTATATGAGAGTATACTGTTACATTTAATATGACAGTTATTTAAACATAACTCCTAAACTACAAATGCTAAATGGCTAATGATGCCTGAAATAATGCATCCTTAGGAGTTTTACTCGAAAAATATGCTTTTTTTAATCCTTGCAAACGCAGAAAGTAGTTTTTACTCAATGTGACAGTAATATTCTTAAAATCCTGAGATAATGCGAAAAAAGCAATAAAAATGTGTTCCATCATAATTTCTAAACCAAACATGCAAAATGTGTAAAAATGCCTGTAATATTGAATCCATGTGAGTTTGACTAGAATCAGTTTTTTTTGTAAGGTTTTACTTACTATGACAGTTATTTAAACTCTATGTATCTTTGTTAGTTTTACTAGAAAAAATATATTTTGAATGTTTACAAAAACAAAAGTTAGTTTGTTTTTACTCAATATGATAGTATAACTGTCATACTAAATCCATCCATTTCCTTCCGCTTATCCGAGGTCGTGTTGCGGGGGCTGCAGCCTAAGCAGAGAAGCCCAGCTACTTCGTCCAGCTCTTCTCGGGGGATCCCGAGGCGTTCCCAGGCCAGCCAGCTGATATAATCTTCACAATGTGTCCTGTGTCTTCCCCGTGGCTTCCTGCCGTTTGGACTTGCCTTAACGAAAAAAGCAATACTAATGTATTCAAACACAACTCCTAAACAAAACATGTAAAATGTCTAAAATGCCTTTAATATTGAATCTATGTGAGTTTTACAAGAATCAGTTGTATTTGTAAGGTTTGCAAATACAAAAATTAGGTTTTACACTTAACTTTATAACTCAATATGTGTGGCAGTTATAGTACCACACTCAAAATGACAGTTATTTAAACATAACTCCTAAACTACACATGACCATTTTCTAATAATGCATGAAGAAATGTATCTCTGTGAGTTTTACTAGTAACATTTTCTTTTGTAAGGTTTGCAAAGACACAAGTTAGTTTTTTTTTTACTCACTTTGACAGTATACTGTCACACTCAATTTCAGTTATTTAAACATAACTCCTAAACCACACATACAAAATGGCTAATAATGCCTGTAGAAATGTATCTTTGTGAGTTTTACTGGGAAACAATATTTTGTAAGGTTTGTAAAGACACAAGTTAGTTTTTTTTACTCAATATAACAGTATAACTGTCATACTATATATGAAAGTTATATAAACATAACTTCAAAACTACACATGAACATTTTGTAATAATGCATGAAGAAATGTATCTTTGTGAGTTTTACTAAAATGTTCTTTTGTAAGGTTTGCAAAGACACAAGTTAGTTTTTTTTACTCAATATGATAGTATCACTGTCATACTAAATAAGAAAGTTGTATAAACATAAGTTCAAAAATACACATGCAATCCGTCTAAAAATGCCTGTAATATTGAATCTATGTGAGTTTTACCAGAATCAGGTATTTTGGTAAGGTTTACATTACAAAAATTAGGTTTTACTCATAATGACAGTATAACTGCCACATTCAATATGGCAGTTATTTAAACATAACCCCTAAACCACATGCAAAATGGCTTATAATGCCTGGAGATGTATCTTTGTGAGTTTTACTAGAAAACATATAATTTGTAAGGTTTTTAAAGACACAAGTTAGTTTTTTTTACTCAATATAATAGTATAACTGTCATACTAAATGTATCCATTTTCTTCCGCTTATCCGAGGTCGGGTTGCGGGGGCAGCAGCCTAAGCAGAGAAGCCCAGACTTCCCTCTCCCCAGCCACTTCGTCCAGCTCTTCTCGGGAGATCCCGAAGCGTTCCCAGGCCAGCCGGCTGACATAGTCTTCCCAATGTGTCCTGGGGCTTCCCCGTGGCCTCCTGCCGGTCGGACTTGCCCTAACGAAAAAAGCAATTAAAATGTATTCAAACACAACTCCTAAACCAAACATGTGAAATGTCTAAAATGCCTGCAATATTGAATCTATGTGAGTTTTACTACAATCAGTTGTTTTGTAAGGTTTGCAAATACAAAAATTAGGTTTAACACTTAATGACAGTATAACTGCCACACTCAATTTGACAGTTAATAAAACATAACTCCTAAACTACACATGAACATTTTCTAATAATGCATGAAGAAATGTATCTTTTGTGAGTTTTACTAGTAACATTTTCTTTTGTAAGCATTGCAAAGACACAAGTTAGTTTGTTTTACTCACTATGACTTTACTGTCACACTCAATATGACAGTTATTTAAACATAAATCCTAAACCGCACATGCAAAATGGCTAATAATGCCTGTAGAAATGTATCTTTGAGTTTTACTGGGAAAAATATTTTGTAAGGTTTGTAAAGACACAAGTTAGTTTTTTTTTTTTTTACTCAATATGACAGTAATACTAAATATGAAAGTTATATAAACACAACTCCAAAACCAAACATGCAATTATGTCTAAAAATGACTGTGATATTGTATCTGTGAGTTTTACTACAATCAATTGTTTTTGTAAGGTTTGCAAATACAAAATTTAGGTTTTACTCACAATGACAGTTATTTAAACATAAATCCTAAACAACAAATGCAAATAGCTAATAATGCTTGGAGAACTGTATCTTTGTTATAGAGAGCCTGCTGACCAACAGCATCTCTGTCTGGACTGGAGCCTGCAGTGCCTCAGACTGGAAGTCTCTCCAGAGAGTGGTGAGGACGGCGGAAAAGATCTTCAGGAACCCTCTTCCTCCTATCCAGGAGATCGCAAAAAGCGCTGCCTGACCAGGGCTCAGAAAATTTGCAAAGACTCCTCCCACCCCCACCAAGGACTGTTTTCACTGCTGGACTCTAGAAAGAGGTTCCGCAGCCTCCGAAGCAGAACCTCCAGCTTCTTCCCTCAGGCCGTAAGACTCTTGAACGCATTATAATTAAATTATCCCCTCAACTCCCCTTAAAAATGGATTAACTCGCTGGAATAAAAAAAACCCCAATATAACATACACCCATAAACGTGGGCGCATGTGGAAAAAGTGCAATATATTTATCTGCACAGTAATCTTTTTATTTATTTATATATATTTAAGTATATTTATTTATTTTATATATATATTTATTTATTATTTATATTTATTTATATATGCAACTTATTGCTTTTTTATCCTGCACTACCATGAGCTTATGTAACGAAATTGTGTTATCTGTGCTGTAAAGTTCAAATTTGAATGACAATAAAAAGAAAGTCTAAGTCTTTACCAGAATAATGATCTTTTGTAAGGTTTGCAAAGACGCAAGTTAGTTGTTTTTTTTCTCAATATGACAGTATAACTGTCATACTAAATATGAAAGTTGTAAAAACATAACTCCAAAACCAAACAAGCAATCCGTCTAAAAATGCATGTAATATTGAATCTATGTGAGTTTTACCAGAATCAGGTATTTTGGTAAGGTTTACAATTACAAAAATTTGGTTTTACTCATGACAGTATACCTGCCACATTCAATTTGACATTAATTTAAACATAACTCCTAAACCACACATGCACAATGGCTAATAATACCTGGGGAAATGTCTCTTTGTGAGTTTTACTAGAAAAAATATATTGTGTAAGGTTTGTAAAGACACAAGTTTTTTTTTTTTACTCAATATAACAGTATAGCTGTCTTACTAGATATAAATAAAAAAAAAAATGGGTTGTACTTGTATAGCGCTTTTCTACCTTCAAGGTACTCAAAGCGCTTTGACACTACTTCCACATTTACCCATTCACATACTGATGGAGGGAGCTGCCATGCAAGGTGCTAACCAGCACCCATCAGGAGCAAGGGTGAAGTCTTGCTCAGGACACAACGGACATGACGAGGTTGGCACTAGGTGGGGATTGAACCAGGGACCCTCGGGTCGCGCACGGCCATTCTTCCACTGCGCCAAACATTACTCCAAAACCAAACATGTATTATGTCTAAAAATGCCTGTAATATTGTATCTGTGTGAGTTTTACTAGAATCAGTTGTTTTTGTAAGGTTTTCAAATACCAAAATTAGGTTTTATTTACTTTGACAGTTATTTAAACATAACTCCTAACCAACAATTGCAAAACGGCTAATAATGCTTGGAGAAATGTATCTTTGTTTGTTTTACTAGAATGATTATATTTTGTAAAGATTGCAAAGACACAAGTTAGTTTGTTTTACTCACTATGACTTTACGGTCACACTCCATATGACAGTTATTTAAACATATCTTCTAAACCACACATGCAAAATGGCTAATAATGACTGTTGAAATGTATCTTTGTGAGTTTTACTGGGAAAACAATATTTTGTAAGGTTTGTAAAGACACAAGTTAGTGTTTTTTTATTAAATATAACAGTATAGCTGTCATACATATGAAAGTTATAGAAACATAACTCCAAAACCAAACATGTATTATGTCTAAAAATGCCTGCAATATTGTATCTGTGTGAGTTTTACTAGAATCAGTTGTTTTTGAAAGGTTTGCAAATACAAAATTTAGGTTTTACTCACTATGACAGTTATTTGAACATAACTCCTAAACAACAAATGCAAAATAGCTAATAATGCTTGGAGAGATGTATCTTTGTTATAGCGAGCCTGCTGACCAACAGCATCTCTGTCTGGACTGGAGCCTGCAGTGCCTCAGACTGGAAGTATCTCCAGAGAGTGGTGAGGACTGCGGAAAAGATCATCAGGACTCCTCTTCCTCCTATCCAGGAGATCGCAAAAAGTGCTGCCTGACCAGGGCTCAGAAAATTTGCAGAGACTCCTCCCACCCCCACCAAGGACAGTTTTCACTTCTGGACTCTAGAAAGAGGTTCCGCAGCCTCCGAAGCAGAACCTCCAGCTTCTGTAACAGCTTCTTCCCTCAGGCCGTAAGACTCTTGAACGCATCATAATTAAATTATCTCCTCAACTCCCCTCAAAATTAATTAACTCGCTGGAATGAAAAAAACAATATAACATACACCCATAAACGTGGGCGCATGTGGAAAAAGTGCAATATATTTATCTGCACAGTAATCTATTTATCTATTTATATATATTTATATATATTTATTTATTTTATATATATATATATATATATATATATATATATATATATATATATATATATATATATATATATATATATATATATAGATATATATATATATATACATATATAGTATTTATATATTTATTTATCGAAATATGCACCTTATTGCTTTTTTATCCTGCACTACGACATTTCGTTCTTATCTGTGCTGTAAAGTTCAAATTTGAATGACAATAAAAAGAAAGTCTAAGTCTAAGTCTAAGTCTTTACTAGAATAACGATCTTTTGTAAGGTTTGCAAAGACACAAGTTAGTTTTTTTTTTTACTCAATGGTAATATACAGTATAACTGTCATACTAAATATGAAAGGTGTATAATCATAACTCCAAAACCAAACATGCAATGCGTCTAAAAATGCATGTAATATTGAATCTATGTGAATTTTACCAGAATCGGGTATTTTGGTAAGGTTTACAATTACAAAAATTAGGTTTCACTCACAATGTGTCCTGGGTCTTCCCCGCGGCCTCCTGCCCGTCGGACTTGCCCTAATGAAAAAAGCAATACAAATGTATTCAAACACAACTCTAAACCAAACATGTAAAATGTCTACAAATGCCTGTAATATTGAATCTATGTGAGTTTTACCAGAATCAGGTATTGTGGTATGGTTAACATTTACAAAAATTAGGTTTTACTCATAATAACAGTATAACTGCCACGTTCAATTTGACATTTATTTAAACATAACTCCTAAACCACATGTGCACAATGGCTAATAATGCCTGGAGAAATGTCTCTTTGTGAGTTTTACTGGGAAAAAAAACATTTTTTAAGGTTTGTACAGATACAAGTTAGTTTTTTTAATTCAATATGACAGTATTACTGTCATACAAAATATGAAAGTTATATAAACATTACTCCAAAACCAAACATGCATTATGTCTAAAAATGCCTATAATATTGTATCCATGTGAGTTTTAGTAGAATCATTTGTTTTCATAAGGTTTGCAATTACAAAATATGGGTTTTACTCACTATGACAGTATACTGTCACACTCAATCTGACGATTATTTAAACATAAGTCCTAAACCACACATGCAAAATGGCTAATAATGCCTTGAGTTATGTATCTTTGTGAGTTTTACTAGAAAAAATATATTTTGTAATGTTTGCAAAGACCCAAGTTAGTTTTTTACTTAATATGACAGTATTACTGTCATACTAAATCCATCCATTTTCTTCCTGCTTATCCGAGGTCAGGTTGCGGGGGCAGCAGCCTAAGCAGAGAAGCCCAGACTTTCCTCTCCCCAGCCACTTTGTCCAGCTCTTCTCGGGGGATCCCGAGGCATTTACAGGCCAGCCAGGAGACATAAATAGATAGATACATAGATAGTACTTTATTGATTCCTTCAGGAGAGTTCCCTCAGGAAAATTTAAATTCCAGCAGTAGTGTACAAAATTGTAAAAAGTGAAAAGTAAATAATGGGGGTATAAATTGAAACAAAATAGAAACATATTACAATAGAATAAAAATAAAAAGCAACAATGAGAATAAAAATACAACAGTAAAATAAGAATATAACAAGAGAAACTAGGCAGTAGTGACCATGTTTTGAAAAAATATTGCACTCTTATTGATTTGCATCCCCTGTCATCCTAGTAGCCCCCCTCCCCCCAGAGAAGAGTTGTACAGTCTAATGGGGTGTGGGACAAAGGACAGCCGCCTCAGGAAGTACAGCTCTGTCCTTTCCTGTACAAGTGGTCTGTGTTAACAGTCTAGTCCAGCTTATTGTCCACACACCCCAAGGTACTTGAATGATAGTCTTCCCAATGTGTCCTGGGTCTTCCCCGTGGCCTCCTGCTGGTCGGCCTTGCCCTAACGAAAATAGCAATAAAAAATGTATTCAAACACAACTCCTAAACCAAACATGTAAAATGTCTAAAAATGCCTGTAAAATTGAATCTATGTTTTACTAGAATCAATTGTTTTCATAAGGTTTGCAAATACAAAATTAGGTTTTACACATAATGACAGTATAACTGCCACACTCATATGACAGTTATTTAAACATAACTCCTAAACCACACATGAAAAATGTCTAATAATGCGTGAAGAAATGTATCTTTGTGATTTTTATTAGAAACGTTTTCTTTTGTGAGGTTTGCAAAGACACAAGTTAGTTTTTTTTACTCAATATGACAGTGTAACTGCCACACTCACTATGACAGTTATTTAAACATAACTCCTAAACTCATACTTGCCAACATTGAGACCTCCGATTTCAGGAGGTGGGGGTGGGGAAGGCATGGTCGGGGGTGGGGTGGGGGCGTGGTTAAGAGGGGAGGAGTATATTTAGAGCTAGAATTCACTAAGTCAAGTATTTCATATATATATATATATATATATATATATATATATATATATATATATATATATATATATATATATATATATATATATATAATATATATATATATATATATAAAGTCAAGATTTTTTTATATATGTGTGTATATATATATAAAATACATATATATATATATATATATATATATATATATATATATATATATATATGTATATATATATATATATATATACATACACACATATATAAAAAAATCTTGACTTTCAGTGAATTCTAGCTATATATATATATATATATATATATATATATTTACTTCAAGACTACTTCATCTCTACAGGCCTGTTTCATGAGGGGTTCCCTCAATCATCAGGAGATATAAGACATATATATATATATATATATATATATATATATATATATATATATATGTATATATATATATATATATATATATATATAAAATAAATACTTGAATTTCAGTTTTTATTTATTTACACATATACACACACATAACACTCATCTACTCATTGTTGAGTTAAGGGTTGAATTGTCCATCCTTGTTCTATTCTCTGTCACTATTTTTATAACCATGCTGAACACCCTCTCTGATGATGCATTGCTGTGTGGCACGCACAAAAGTGCTTTCATCAAATGCACGAGAGTCTGGAATTTTCCATCCCTCCCGAGCATGGCCAAAAACCGGTCAATCTTTGCTTCCTGAGGAAGATCTTCACTGCCAAGCACTTGGTATTCCACCACTTCTTCCCGGAGGCTATCCAGGTCCAATCGCAGCTGCGGCTTGAAACTTATAAGCGTGTTTCTTCATCTTACTCGTCGTCGGCGTCGCCATGGCTGTATCTTCCGCATTCTTCTGCTTCGTCTCCTTGTTGTGTGCGCAGTTGTGCACTGCACTCTCTAAAAGCCCTGGATGTTATTGTCACATATGCATGTACAATAGATGGCAGTATTGCCCTGTTTAAAGAGTGTCACAACATTGCTGTTTACGGCAGACAAACTGCTTTACGGTAGACGAAAACGTGACTGCTGTTGTTTTGTGTTGTTACCGCGCTGGGAGGACGTGAATGAAACTACCTAACAACAAACCCACATAAGAAACCAAGAACTCGCCCTCGATCATTCTACAGTTATAACGTGATTGGTCAGGCATGCTGTTTATATCGTGGGAAAGCAGACCTGAATACAGGCTGTCCTCACTCAGATCAGCCTGAATTTCGGGAGATTTTCGGGGGAAAATTTGTCCCGGGAGGTTTTCGGGAGAGGCGCTGAATTTCGGGAGTCTCCTGGAAAATCCAGGAGGCTTGGCAAGTATGCCTAAACTACACATAAAAAATGGCTAATACCGTATTTTCCGCACTATAAGGCGCACCTAAAAACCACAAATTTTCTCAAAAGCTGACAGTGCGCCTTATAACCCGGTGCGCTTTATATATGGATAAATATTAAGATTCATTTTCATAAAGTTTCGGTCTCGCAACTTCGGTAAACAGCCGCCATCTTTTTTCCCCGTAGAAGAAGCGCGCGGTGCATGCTGGGATATGTGACGTTTCATTTCCATTTGTGTGTTTATGTAAAGACCCCAAAATGGCTCCTATTAAGTGTGTTGTCTGTCTAATTATAAATAATGCAGACGAGGCGTGTTAACTGAGTTCTCAACGTTTACTCACAGCGTGCTCATAACCACATTCTAACTCCCAGCATACAACAACGCTTCTCAGGGCTACCGCGCTTGCTCGTCACTATCGTTGCATGCTGGGTAGTGTAGTTGTTATATTTGCTAGCTCATAACAGCACATTAAGAGACGCGCTTAATTCAATACTCGCCGTCATTCCGGGTGGATTGACAAAAGACCTCCAGCCGCTAGATATTGGTGTCAACAGGGCATTCGAAGCTAGACTGCTAACTGCGTGGGAACAGTGGATGACGAAGAAACGCGCGGTGCATGCTGGGATATGTGACGTTTCATTTCCATTTGTGTGTTTATGTAAAGACCCCAAAATGGCTCCTATTAAGTGTGTTGTCTGTCTAATTATAAATAATGCAGACGAGGCGTGTTAATGAGTTCTCAACGTTTACTCACAGCGTGCTCATAACCACATTCTAACTCCCAGCATACAACAACGCTTCTCAGGGCTACCGCGCATGCTCGTAACTATCGTTGCATGCTGGGTAGTGTAGTTGTTATATTTGCTAGCTCATAACAGCACATTAAGAGACGCGCTTAATTCAATACTCGCCGTCATTCCGGGTGGATTGACAAAAGACCTCCAGCCGCTAGATATTGGTGTCAACAGGGCATTCGAAGCTAGACTGCTAACTGCGTGGGAACAATGGATGACAGAAGGCGAACACACCTTCACTAAGACGAGGAGGCAGCGCCAGACGACGCCAATGGATCGTAAATTTGCCCAACTTTTCACTTCGGACACCGAAGACGAAGGATTTACGAATGAAGAATAACTTCAGAAAGTGAGCGCTATGTTTATTTTGTGTGTTGTGACATTAACGTTCGAGCAACATTATGTTGCTATTGCTCTGCACTATTTTGAATTTTACTATGTTTGTGATTGCACATTTGCGTACATTTTGGGAGTGAACAGAGTTGTTAGAACGCTGGTTTTTAATATATTATTAAAGTTTGACTGACCTATCTGACTGTTTTTTTGACATTCCCTTTAGCGCAGCGTAGGCGCGGCTTATAGTCCGGGGCGGCTTATTGGTGGACAAAGTTATGAAATATGCCATTCATTGAAGGTGCGGCTAATAATCCGGTGCGCCTTATAGTGCGGAAAATACGGTAATGCCTGAAATAAGGCATTCTTGTGAGTTTTACTCGAAACATATGCTTTTTTAAGGCTTGCAAACACAAAAAGTATTTGTTTTCCTCAATATGACAGTAAAGTTCTTAAAATCCTGAGATAATGCGAAATAAGCAAAAACAATGTATTCCATCATAATTCCTACACCAAATAAGCAAAATATCTAAAAATGCCTGTAATATTGAATCAGTGTGAGTTTTACTAAAATCAGTTGTTTTGGTAAGGTTTACAAATACAAAAATGAGGTTTTACTCTTTATGACAGTTATTTAAACATAACTCCATCCATCCAGCCATCCATTTTCTTCCGCTTATCCGAGGTCGGGTCGCGGGGGCTGCAGCCTAAGCAGGGAAGCCCAGACTTTCCTCTCCCCAGCTACTTCGTCCAGCTCCTCCCGGGGGATCCTGGGGCGTTCCCAGGCCAGCCGGGAGAGATAAGCTTCCCCGTTTCCTGGGTCTTCCTGGGCCTCCTACCGGTCGGACGTGCCCGAAACACCTCCCTAGGGAGGCGTTCGGGTGGCATCCTGACCAGATGCCCGAACCACCTCATCTGGCTCCTCTCGAAATGGAGGAGCAATGGCTTTACTTTGAGCTCCTCCCGGATGACAGAGCTTCTCACCCTATCTCCAAGGGAGAGCCCCGTCATCCGGCGGAGGAAACTCATTTCGGCCGCTTGTACCCGTGATTTTGTCCTTAGGTGAGGATGGGAACGTAGATCGACCGGTAAATCGAGAGCTTTGCCCTCCGGCTCAGCTCCTTCTTCACCAAAACGGATCAATACAGCGTCCGCATTACTGAAGACGCCGCACCGTTCCGCCTGTCAATCTCACGATCCACTCTTCCCTCACTCGTGAACAAGACTCTGAGGTCCTTGAACTCCTCCACTTGGGGCAAGATCTCCTCCCCAACCCGGAGATGGCACTCCACCCTTTTCCGGGCGAGAACCATGGACTCGGACTTGGAGGTGCTGATTCACATCCCAGTCACTTCACAGTCGTCTGCGAACCGATCCAGTGAGGGCTGAAGATCTTGGCCGGATGAAGCCATCAGGACCACATCATCTGCAAATAGCAGAGACCTAATCCTGCAGACACCAAACCGGATCCCCTCAACGCCCTGACTGCGCCTAGAAATTCTGTCCATAAAGGTTATGAACAGAATCGGTGACAAAGGGCAGCCTTGGCGGAGTCCAACCCTCACTGGAAACGGGTCCGACTTACTGCCGGCAATGCGGACCAAGCTCTGACTCTTGCAAAGGGAGCGAACCGCCACAATAAGACAGTCCGTTACCCCATACTCTCTAAGCACTCCCCACAGGACTTCCAGGGGTAAATGGTCGAATAACTTCTCCAAGTCCATAAAGCACAAACTCCCATGCACCCTCAAGGACCCTGCCGAGAGTATAAAGCTGGTCCGCAGTTCCACGACCAGGACGTAAACCACACTGTTCCTCCTGAATCCGAGGTTCGACTATCTATCTAGCCTCTTCTCCAGTACACATGAATAGACCTTACCGGGAAGACTGAGGAGTGTGATCTCACGATAGTTGAAACACACCCTCTGGTTCCCCTTCTTAAAGAGAGGAACCACCACCCCGGTCTCCCAATCCAGAAGTACCGCCCCCGATGTCCACGCGATGTTGCAGAGTCTTGTCAACCAAGACAGCCCCACAGCATCCAGAGCCTTAAGGAACTCCGGACGGATCTCATCCACCCCCAGGGCGTTGCCATTGAGGAGCTTTTTAACTACCTTGGCATCCTCAGCCCCAGAAATAGGAGAGCCCACCACAGATTCCCCAGGCACTGCTTCCTCATAGGAAGACATGTTGGTGGGATTAAGGAGGTCTTCGAAGTATTCCCTCCACCGATCAATAACAGCTGCAGTAGAGGTCAGCAGCGCACCATCCTCACCATACCGGTGTTACAGTGCACTGCTCCCCCCCCCTTGAGCCGGCGGATGGTGGTCCAGAATCGCTTCGAAGCCGTCTGGAAGTCGTTTTCCATGGCTTCTCCAAACTCCTCCCATGTCCGAGTTTTTGCCTCTGCGACCGCTGAAGTCGCACTTCGCTTGGCCTGTCGGCTGCCTCTGGAGTCCCATGAGCCAAAAGGACCCGATAGGCTCTTTCTTCAGCTTGACGGCATCCCTCACTGCTGGTGTCCACCAGCGGGTTCTAGGATTACCGCCACGACAGGCACCAAACTCCTTGCGGCCACAGCTCCAATCAGCCGGCTCGACAAGAGAGGCACGGAACATGGTCCACTCAGACTCAATGTCCAGCGCCTCCCTCGTGACATGTTCAAAGTTCTTCCGGAGGCGTTCCCAGCAAACCCTCACAATGCGTTTGGGCCTGCCAGGTCTGTCAGGCATCCTCCCCCACCATCGCAGCCAACTCACCACCAGGTGGTGATCGGTAGAAAGCTCCGCCCCTCTCTTCACCCGAGTGTCCAAAACATGAGACCGCAAATCCGATGACACAACTACAAAATCGATCATGGAACTGCGGCCTGGGGTGTCCTGGTGCCAAGTGCACATATGGACACCCTTATGTTTGAACTTGGTGTTTGTTATTGACAATCTGTGACGAGCACAAAAGTCCAATAACAAAACACCACTCGGGTTCAGATCCGGGCGGCCATTCTTCCCAATCACGCCTCTCCAGGTTTCACTGTTGTTGCCAAGATGAGCGTTGAAGGCCCCCAGTAGAACGAGGGAATCACCCGGTGGAGCACTTTCCAGTACTCCCTCGAGTGAATCCAAAAAGGGTGGGTACTCTGAGCTGCCGTTTGGCGCGTAAGGCCAAACAACAGTCAGGACCCGTCCCCCCACCCGAAGGCGGAGGAAAGCTACCCACTGGTCCACTGGGTTGAACTCCAACGTGCAGGCTTTGAGCCGGGGGGCAACAAGAATTGCCACCCGAGCTCGTCGCCTCTCAACGCAAGCATTATAACTACAAAACTACAAATGCTAATAATGCTTGGAAAAATGTATCTTTGTTAGTTTTACTAGAATAATAATCTTTTGTAAGGTTTGCAGACACAAGTTTGTTTTTTTTTACTCAATATGACAGTATAACTGTCATACTAAATATGAAAGTTGTATAAACATATCTCCAAAACCAAACATGCAATCCATCTAAAGATGCCTGTAATATTGAATCTATGAAAAATAGTTTTTTTTACTCAATATGACAGTATAACTGTCATACTAAATCCATCCATTTTCTTCCGCTTATCCGAGGTCGGGTTGCGGGGGCAGCAGCCTAAGCAGAGAAGCCCAGACTTCCCTCTCCCCAGCCACTTTGTCCAGCTCTTCTCGGGGGATCCCGAGGCGTTCCCAGGCCAGCCTGAGACATAGTCTTCCCAATGTGTCCTGGGTCTTCCCCGTGGCCTCCTGCCGATCGGACTTGCCCTAACGAAAAAAGCAATAAAAATGTATTCAAACATGTGAAATGTCTAAAAATGCCTGTAATATTGAATCTATGTGAGTTTTACTAGAATCAGTTGTTTTTGTAAGGTTTGCAAATACAAAAATTTGGTTTTACACATAACAGTATAACTGCCACATTCAATATGACAGTTATTTAAACATATTTCCTAACCCACACATGAAAAATGTCTAATAATGCCTGGAAAAAAATATTTTTGTGAGTTTTACTGGAAAAACATAGTTTGTAATGTTTGTAAAGACACAAGTTAGTTTTACTCAAGATGACAGTAAAACTGTCATAATACATATGAAAGTTATATAAACATAATTCCAAAACCAAACATGCATTATGTCTAAAAATACCTGTGAAATTGTATCCATTTGAGTTTTACTAGAATCATTTTTTGCGATGAGATGGCGACTTGTCCGGGGTGTACCCCGCCTTCCGCCCGATTGTAGCTGAGATAGGCTCCAGCGCCCCCTGCCACCCCAAAAGGGAATAAGCGGTAGGAAATGGATGGATGGGCATTTTTTGTTGTCGTTACTAAATCCATCCATTTTCTTCCGCTTAACCGAGGTCGGGTTGCGGGGGCAGCAGCCTAAACAGAGAAGCCCAGACTTCCCTCTCCCCAGCCACTTCTTCCAGCTCTTCTCGGGGGATCCTGAGGCGTTCCCAGGCCAGCCGGGAGACATAATCTTCCCAATGTGTCTTGGGTCTTCCCCGTGGCCTCCTGCCGGTCGGACTTGCCCTAAACACCTCCCTCGGGAGGCGTTCGGGTGGCATCCTGAGCAGATGCCCGAACCACCTCATCTGGCTCCTCTCAATGTGGAGGAGCAGCGCTTTACTCTGAGTTCCTCCCGGATGACAGAGCTTCTTATCCTATCTCTAAGGGAGAGACCCGCCACCCGGCGGAGGAAACTCTTGTCTTTGATCTTGTCATTTCGGTCATAACCATGACCATGGGTAAAGGATGGGAATGTAGATCGACCGGTAAATTTAGAGCTTTTAATTCTGGCTCAGCTCCTTCTTCACCACAATGGATCGATATAGCGTCCTCATTACTGAAGACGCCGCACCGATCCGCCTGTGGATCTCATGATCCACTCTTCCCTCACTCGTGAACAAGACTCCTAGGTACTTGAACTCCTCCACTTGGGGCCATCTAGTATGTGCCATCGCCTCCTCAACCTGGAAATGGCACCCCACCCTTTACCGGGCGAGAACCATGGACTCGGACTTGGAGGTGCTGATTCTCATCCCAGTCGCTTCATACTCGGCCATCCAATGAGAGCTGGAGATCCTGGCCAGTTGAAGCCATCAGGACCACATCAACTGCAAAAAGCAGAGACCTAATCCTGCAACCACCATGACTGCAATTCTGTCCATAAAAGTTAACAACAGAATCGGTGACAAAGGGCAGCCTTGGCGGACCAAGGCTGCCCTACACTGATCATACAGGGAGCGACCCGCCACAATCAGACAGTCCGATACCCCATACTCTTGTCTTTGAGCCGGGGGGACAACAAGAATTGCCACCCCAGCCTCTCATTGCTTGCAACGCCATAGTGGAAGAGAGTCCAGCCCCTCTCGAGAGAACAGGTTCCTGTGCGTCGAAGTGAGTCCAACTATATCTAGCCGGAACTTCTCCACCTCGCACACCAGCTCAGGCTCCTTCCCTCCCAGCGAGGTGACATTTCACGTCAGAAGAGCTAGCTTATGTAGCCGATGATCGGACCGCCAAGTGCCCTGCCTTCGGCTGCCGCTCAGCTCACACTGCACCGACCTCTATAACCCAGCCCATGAGTGGTGAGCCCATTGGTGGAGGGAACCACGTTGCTTCATTGAGCTGAGCCAGCCAACAGGCGCTCGCCATCGTGCCCCACCTCTGGGCCTGGCTCCACAGGGGAGCCACGGTGACCCGCGTCCGGGCGAGGAAAAATCTAGGACCTCGATTTGTGCTTTTCATAAAGGTCTTTGAGCTGCTCTTTGTCTGATCCCTCACCTAGGACCTATTTGTCTTGGGAGAGCTACGAGGGGGCATAGAAGCCCACAGACAGCATAGCTCCTAGGATCAGTGGGCCCCGCAAACTCCTCTACCACGATAAGGTGGCGGCTCAGAAAGGAGGTTATAAAAACATAACTCCAAAACCAAGATTAGGTTGTTTTTTTTTCACCATGACAATGTAACCTCATCCATCCATCCATTTTGCTACCGCTTATTCCCTTTGGGGTCGCGGGGGGGCGCTGGAGCCTATCTCAGCTACAATCAGGCGGAAGGCGGGGTACACCCTGGACAAGTCGCCAGCTCATCGCAGGGCCAACACAGATAGACAGACAACATTCACACTCACATTCACACACTAGGGCCAATTTGGTGTTGCCAATCAACCTATCCCCAGGTGCATGTCTTTGGAGGTGGGAGGAAGCCGGAGTACCCGGAGGGAACCCACGCAGTCACGGGGAGAACATGCAAACTCCACACAGAAAGATCCCGAGCCTGGGATTGAACCAAGGACTACTCAGGTCCTTCGTATTGTGAGGCAGACGCACTAACCCCTCTTCCACCGTGCTGCCCAATGTACACTCAATATGACAGTAAATTAAACATAACTCCTAAACTACACTTAAAAATGAGCTAATATTGCCTGAAATAATGCATTGTTGTGAGTTTTACTCGAAACATATGCTTTTTTAAGGCTTGCAAACACAAAAAGTAGTTTTTACTCAATATGACAGTAATGTTCTTAAAATTTGAGATAATGCGAAAAAAGCAATAAAAATGTATTCCAACATAATTCCTAAACCAAAATTGCAAAATGTCTAAAAATGCCTGTAATATTAAATCCATGTGAGTTTTACTAGAATCAGTTGTTTTAGTAAGGTTTGCAAAAACAAAAATTTGGTTTTACTCTTTATGAAAGTAAACTGTCACACTCAATATGACAATTTTTTAATCATAACTACTAAACTACTCATGCAAAATGGCTAATAATGTTTGAAATAATGGATCCTTGGGAGGTTTCCTCGAAACATATGCTTTCTTAAGGCTTGCAAACACAAAAAGTATTTTTTTACTCAATATGACAGTAATGTTCTTCAATTCCTGAGATAATGCAAAAAAAGCAAAAAAAAAATTATTTAATCATAATTTCTAAACCAAACATGCAAAATGTGTAAAAATGCCTGTATTATTGAATCCATGTGAGTTTTACTAGAATCAGTTGTTTTAGTAAAGTTTGCAAATACAAAAATTAGGTTTTACTCTTTATGAAAGTAAACGTCACACTCAATATGACAGTTTTTTAATCATAACTCCTAAACTACTCATGCAAAATGGCTAATGTTTGAAATAATGGATCCTTGGGAGTTTTCCTTGAAACATATGCTTTCTTAAGGATTGCAAACACAAAAAGTATTTTTTTTTACTCAATATGACAGTAATGTTCTTAAAATTCTGAGATAATGCGAAAAAAGCAATAAAAATTTATTCCAACATAATTCCTAAACCAACAATACAAAATGTCTAAAAATGCCAGTAAGATTATATCCTTGTGAGTTTCACTAGAATCAGTTGTTTTAGTAAGGTTTGCAAAAGCAAAAATTAGGTTTTACTCTTTATGAAAGTAAACTGTCACACTCAATATGACAATTTTTAAATCATAACTCCTAAACCACTTATGCAAAATGGCTAATAATGTTTGAAATAATGGATCCTTGGGAGTTTTCCTCGAAACATATGCATTCTTAAGGCTTGCAAACACAAAAAGTATTTTTTTTACTCAAAATGACAGTAATGTTCTTAAAATCCTGAGATAATGCGAAAAAAGCAATAAAAATGTATTCAATCATAATTTCTAAACTAAACATGCAAAATGTGTAAAAATGCCTGTATTATTGAATCCATGTGAGTTTTACTAGAATCAGTTGTTTTAGTAAAGTTTGCAAATACAAAAATTAGGTTTTTCCCCTTATGAAAGTAAACTGTCACACTGAATATGACAGTTTTTAAATCATAACTCCTAAACTACTCATGCAAAATGGCTAATAATGTTTAAAATAATGTATCCTTGGGAGTTTTCCTCGAAACATATGCTTTCTTAAGGTTTGCAAACACAAAAAGTATTTTTTTTACTCAATATGACTAATGTTCTTAAAATCCTGAGATAATGCGAAAAAAGCAATAAAAATGTATTCAATCATAATTTCTAAACTAAACATGCAAAATGTGTAAAAATGCCTGTATTATTGAATCCATGTGAGTTTTACTAGAATCAGTTGTTTTAGTAAGGTTTGCAAAAACAAAAATTAGGTTTTACTCTTTATGAAAGTAAACTGTCACAATCAATATGATATTTATTTAATCATAACTCCTAAACTACACATGCAAAATGTCTAATGATGCCTCAAATAATGCATTCTACGGAGTTTTACTCGAAACATATGCTTTTTCAAATCTTGCAAACACAAAAAGTAGGTTTTTACTCAATATGACAGTAAATTCCTAAAATACTGAGATAATGCAAAAAAAGCAATGAAAATATATTCAATCATATTTCCTAAAACAAACATGCAAAATGTGTAAAAATGCCTGTAATATTGAATCCATGTGAGTTTTACTAGATTAGGTTGTGTTTGAAATTTTTGCAAATACAAAAATGTGGTTTTTTTCACCATGACAATGTACACTCAATATGACAATAAATTAAACATAACTCCTAAACTACACTTAAAAATGAGCTAATATTGCCTGAAATAATGCATCCTTGTGAGTTTTACTCGAAACATATGCTTTTTTAAGGCTTGCAAACACAAAATGTAGTTTTTTACTCAATATGACAGTAATGTTCTTAAAATCCTGAGATAATGCGAAAAAAGCCATAAAAATTTATTTAATCATAATTTCTAAACTAAACATGCAAAATGTGTAAAAATGCCTGTATTATTAAATCCATGTGAGTTTTACTAGAATCAGTTGTTTTAGTGAAGTTTGCAAAAACTAAAATTAGGTTTTACTCTTTATGAAAGTAAACTGTCACACTCAATATGACAGTTTTTTAATCATAACTCCTAAACTACTCATGCAAAATGGCTAATAATGTTTGAAATAATGGGTTTTTGGGAGTTTTCCTCGAAACATATGCTTTCTTAAGCTTTGCAAACACAAAAAGTATTTTTTTTACTCAATATGACAGTAATGTTCTTAAAATCCTGAGATAATGCGAAAAAAGCCATAAAAATGTATTCAATCATAATTTCTAAACTAAACATGCAAAATGTGTAAAAATGCCTGCATTATTGAATCCATGTGAGTTTTCCTAGAATCAGTTGTTTTAGTGAAGTTTGCAAAAACAAAACTTAGGTTTTACTCTTTATGAAAGTAAACTGTCACACTCAATATGACAGTTTTTTAATCATAACTCCTAAACTACTCATGCAAAAAGGCTAATAATGTTTGAAATAATGGATCCTTGGGAGTTTTCCTCGAAACATATGCTTTCTTAAGGCTTGCAAACACAAAAAGTATTTTTTTTACTCAATATGACAGTAATGTTCTTAAAATCCTGAGATAATTCGAAAAAAGCCATAAAAATGTATTCAATCATAATTTCTTAACTAAACCTGCAAAATAAGTAAAAATGCCTGTATTATTGAATCCATGTGAGTTTAACTAGAATCAGTGGTTTTAGTAAGGTTTGCAAAAACAAAAATTAGGTTTTACTTTTTATGAAAGTAAACTGTCACACTCAATATGACATTTATTTAATCATAACTCCTAAACTACACATGCAAAATGTCTAATGATGCCTCAAATAATGCATTCTACGGAGTTTTACTCGAAACATATGCTTTTTCAAATCTTGCAAACAAAAAGTAACTTTTTACTCAATATGACGGAAATATTCCTAAAATACTGAGATAATGCAAAAAAAGCAATGAAAATATATTCAATCATATTTCCTAAATCAAACATGCAAAATGTGTAAAAATGCCTGTAAAATTGAATCCATGTGAGTTTTACTAGATTAGGTTGTGTTTGAAATTTTTGCAAATACAAAAATTATATGACAGTAAATTAAACATAACTCCTAAACTACACTTAAACATGAGCTAATGTTACCTGAAATAATGCATTCTTGTGAGTTTTACTCGAAACTTATGCTTTTTTTAAGGCTTGCAAACACATATAGTAGTTTTTATTCAATATGACAGTAATGTTTTTAAAATTCTGAGATAATGCAAAAAAAGCAATAAAAATGTATTCCAACATAAATCCTAAACCAACGATGCAAAATGTCTAAAAATGCCTGTAATATTAAATCCATGTGAGTTTTATTAGAATCAGTTGTTTTAGTGAAGTTTGCAAAAACAAAAATTAGGTTTTACTCTTTATGAAAGTAAACTGTCACACTGAATATTTTTAATCATAACTCCTAAACTACTCATGCAAAATGGCTAATAATGTTTGAAATAATGGATTATTGGGAGTTTTCCTCGAAACATATGCTTTCTTAAGGCTTGCAAACACAAAAAGTATTTTTTTTACTCAATATGACAGTAATGTTCTTAAAATCCTGAGATAATGCGAAAAAAGCAATACAAATGTATTCAATCATAATTTCTAAACTAAACATGCAAAATTTGTAAAAATGCCTGTAATATTGAATCGAAGTGAGTTTTACTAGAATTGAAATTTTTGCAAATAAAAAAATTAGGTTTTTTTCACCATGACAAGTACACTCAATATAAGAGTAAATAAACTACACAAAAAAAGAGCTACTATTGCCTGAAATAATGCATTATTGTGAGTTTTACTCGAAACATATGCTTTTTTAAGGCTTGCAAACACAAAAAGTAGTTTTTTACTCAAATGACAGTAATGTTCTTAAAATCCTGAGATAATGCGAAAAAGGCAATAAAAATGTATTCCAACATATTTCCTAAACCAACAATGCAAAATGTCTAAAAATGCCTGTAATATTGAATCCATGTGAGTTTTACTAGAATCAGTTTTTTTTGTAAGGTTTGCAAATACAAAAATTAGGTTTTACTCTATATGAGAGTATACTGTTACATTTAATATGACAGTTATTTAAACATAACTCCTAAACAAATGCAAAATGACTAATAATGCCTGGAGATGTATCTTTGAGATTTACTAAAATGTTCTTTTGTTAGAATTGCAAAGACACAAGTTAGTTTTTTTTTACTCAATATGATAGTATCACTGTCCTACCAAATAAGAAAGTTGTATAAACATAATTTCAAAACTACACATGCAATCCGTCTAAAAATGCCTGTAATATTGAATCTATGTGAGTTTTACCAGAATCAGGTATTTTGGTAAGGTTTACAATTACAAAAATTGGGTTTTACTCATAATGACAGTATAACTGCCACATTCAATATGGCAGTTATTTAAACATAACCCCTAAACCACATGCAAAATGGCTTATAATGCCTGGAGATGTATCTTTGTGAGTTTTACTAGAAAACATATCATTTGTAAGGTTTTTTAAAGACACAAGTTAGTTTTTTTTACTCAATATAGTAGTATAACTGTCATACTAAATGTATCCATTTTCTTCCGCTTTTCCGAGGTCGGGTTGCGGGGGCAGCAGCCTAAGCAGAGAAGCCCAGACTTCCCTCTCCCCAGCCGCTTCGTCCAGCTCTTCTCGGGGGATCCCGAAGCGTTCCCAGGCCAGCCGGCTGACATAGTCTTCCCAATGTGTCCTGGGGCTTCCCCGTGGCCTCCTGCCAGTCGGACTTGCCCTAACGAAAAAAACAATTACATGTATTCAAACACAACTCCTAAACCAAACATGTGAAATGTCTAAAATGCCTGCAATATTGAATCTATCTGAGTTTTACTAGAATCAGTTGTTTTTGTAAGGTTTGCAAATACAAAAATTAGGTTTAACACTTAATGACAGTATAACTGCCACACTCAATTTGACAGTTATTAAAACATAACTCCTAAATTACACATGAACATTTTCTAATAATGCATGAAGAAATGTATCTTTTGTGAGTTTTACTAGTAACATTTTCTTTTGTAAGCATTGCAAAGACACAAGTTAGTTTGTTTTACTCACTATGACTTTACTGTCACACTCAATATTATTTAAACATAAATCCTAAACCGCACATGCAAAATGGCTAATAATGCCTGTAGAAATGTATCTTTGAGTTTTACTGGGAAAAATATTTTGTAAGGTTTGTAAAGACACAAGTTAGTTGTTGTTTTTTACTCAATATGACAGTATTACTGTAATACTAAATATGAAAGTTATATAAACACAACTCCAAAACCAAACATGCATTATGTCTAAAAATGCCTGTGATATTGTATCTGTGAGTTTTACTAGAATCAATTGTTTTTGTAAGGTTTGCAAATACAAAATTTAGGTTTTACTCACTATGACAGTTATTTAAACATAAATCCTAAACAACAAATGCAAATAGCTAATAATGCTTGGAGAACTGTATCTTTGTTATAGAGAGCCTGCTGACCAACAGCATCTCTGTCTGGACTGGAGCCTGCAGTGCCTCAGACTGGAAGTCTCTCCAGAGAGTGGTGAGGACGGCGGAAAAGATCTTCAGGAATCCTCTTCCTCCTATCCAGGAGATCGCAAAAAGCTCTGCCTGACCAGGGCTCAGAAAATTTGCAAAGACTCCTCCCACCCCCACCAAGGACTGTTTTCACTGCTGGGCTCTAGAAAGAGGTTCCGCAGCCTCCGAAGCAGAACCTCCAGCTTCTTCCCTCAGGCCGTAAGACTCTTGAACGCATTATAATTAAATTATCCCCTCAACTCCCCTCAAAATGGATTAACTCGCTGGAATAAAAAAAAAACAATATAACATACACCCATAAACGTGGGCGCATGTGGAAAAAGTGCAATATATTTATCTGCACAGTAATCTTTTTATTTATATATATATATTTAAGTATATTTATTTATTTTATATATATATTTATTTATTATTTATATTTATTTATATATGCACCTTATTGTTTTTTTTATCCTGCACACCATTAGCTTATGTAACGAAATTGTGTTATCTGTGCTGTAAAGTTCAAATTTGAATGACAATAAAAAGAAAGTCTAAGTCTTTACCAGAATAATGATCTTTTGTAAGGTTTGCAAAGACGCAAGTTAGTTGTTTTTTTTTACTCAATATGACAGTATAACTGTCATACTAAATATGAAAGTTGTAAAAACATAACTCCAAAACCAAACAAGCAATCCATCTAAAAATGCATGTAATATTCAATCTATGTGAGTTTTACCAGAATCAGGTATTTTGGTAAGGTTTACAATTACAAAAATGAGGTTTTACTCATGACAGTATACCTGCCACATTCAATTTGACATTTCTTTAAACATAACTCCTAAACCACACATGCACAATGGCTAATAATACCTGGGGAAATGTATCTCTGTGAGTTTTACTAGAAAAAATATATTGTGTAAGGTTTGTAAAGACACAAGTTAGTTTTTTTACTCAATATAACAGTATAGCTGTCATACTATATATAAATAAATAAATAAATAAATAAATGGGTTGTACTTGTATAGCGCTTTTCTACCTTCAAGGTACTCAAAGCGCTTTGACACTACTTCCACATTTACCCATCACACACTGATGGAGGGAGCTGCCATGCAAGGCGCTAACCAGCACCCATCAGGAGCAAGGGTGAAGTGTCTTGCTCAGGACACAACGGACATGACGAAGTTGGTACTAGGTGGGGATTGAACCAGGGACCCTCGGGTCGCGCACGGCCATTCTTCCACTGCGCCAAACATCACTCCAAAACCAAACATGTATTATGTCTAAAAATGCCTGTAATTTTGTATCCATGTGAGTTTTACTAGAATCAGTTGTTTTTGTAAGGTTTGCAAATACAAAAAATGGGTTTTACTCACAGTATACTGTCACACTCAATCTGACAGTTATTTAAACATAACTCCTAAACCACACATGCCAAATGGCTAATAATGCCTGGAGAAATGTCTCTTTGTGAGTTTTGCAGGAAAAAAATATTTTGTAAGGTTTGTAAAGACACAAGTTAGTTTTTATTACTCAATATGACAGTATTACTGTAATACTAAATATGAAAGTTATATAAACACAACTCCAAAATCAAACATGCATCATGTCTAAAAATGCCTGCAATATTGAATCCATGTGAGTTTTACTAGAATCAGTTGTTTTTGTAAGGTTTTTGCAAATACAAAAATTAGGTTTTACTCACTATGACAGTTACTCCTAAACAACAAATGCAAAATGACTAATAATGCTTGGAGAAATGTATCTTTGTTAGATTTACTAGAAAAAATATATTTTGTAAGTTAGTTTTTTTTACTTAATATGACAGTATAACTGTCATACTAAATCCATCCATTTTCTTCCGCTTATCCGAGGTCCGGTTGCAGGGGCAGCAGCCTAAGCAGAGAAGCCCAGACTTCCCTATCCCCAACCACTTCGTCCAGCTCTTCTCGGGGGATCCCGAGGCGTTCGACAGCCCAGCCGGGAGACATAGTCTTCCCAATGTGTCCTGGGTCTTCCCCGCGGCCTCCTGCCCGTCGGACTTGCCCTAATGACAAAAGCAATAAAAATGTATTCAAACACAACTCTAAACCAAACATGTAAAATGTCTAAAAAATGCCTGTAATATTGAATCTATGTGAGTTTTACCAGAATCAGGTATTGTGGTAAGGTTAACATTTACAAAAATTAGGTTTTACTCATAATAACAGTATAACTGCCACATTCAATTTGACATTTATTTAAACATAACTCCTAAACCACATGTGCACAATGGCTAATAATGCCTGGAGAAATGTCTCTTTTTGAGTTTTACTGGGAAAAAAAAATATTTTTTAAGGTTTGTACAGATACAAGTTAGTTTTTTTTATTCAATATGACAGTATTACTGTCATACAAAATATGAAAGTTATATAAACATTACTCCAAAACCAAACATGCATTATGTCTAAAAATGCCTGTAATATTGTATCCATGTGAGTTTTAGTAGAATCATTTGTTTTCATAAGGTTTGCAATTACAAAATATGGGTTTTACTCACTATGACAGTATACTGTCACACTCAATCTGACGATTATTTAAACATAAGTCCTAAACCACACATGCAAAATGGCTAATAATGCCTTGAGTTATGTATCTTTTTGAGTTTTACTAGAAAAAATATATTTTGTAATGTTTGCAAAGACACAAGTTAGTTTTTTACTTAATATGACAGTATAACTGTCATACTAAATCCATCCATTTTCTTCCTGCTTATCCGAGGTCAGGTTGCGGGGGCAGCAGCCTAAGCAGAGAAGCCCAGACTTTCCTCTCCCAGCCACTTTGTCCAGCTCTTCTCGGGGGATCCCGAGGCATTTACAGGCCAGCCAGGAGACATAAATAGATAGATACATAGATAGTACTTTATTGATTCCTTCAGGAGAGTTCCCTCAGGAAAATTTAAATTCCAGCAGTAGTGTACAAAATTGTAAAAAGTGAAAAGTAAATAATGGGGGTATAAATTGAAACAAAATAGAAACATATTACAATAGAATAAAAATAAAAAGCAACAATGAGAATAAAAATATAACAGTAAAATAAGAATATAACAAGAGAAACTAGGCAGTAGTGACCATGTTTTGAAAAAATATTGCACTCTTATTGATTTGAATTCCCTGTCATCCTAGTAGCCCCCCTCCCCCCAGAGAAGAGTTGTACAGTCTAATGGCATGTGGGACAAAGGACAGCCGCCTCAGGAAGTACAGCTCTGTCCTTTCCTGTACAAGTGGCCTGTGTTAACAGTCCAGTCCAGCTTATTGTCCACCCACACCCCAAGGTACTTGAATGATAGTCTTCCCAATGTGTCCTGGGTCTTCCCCGTGGCCTCCTGCCTTGCCCTAACGAAAATAGCAATAAAAAATGTATTCAAAAACAACTCCTAAACCAAACATGTAAAATGTCTAAAAATGCCTGTAAAATTGAATCTATGTTTTACTAGAATCAGTTGTTTTTATAAGGTTTGCAAATACAAAATTAGGTTTTACACATAATGACAGTATAACTGCCACACTCAATATGACAGTTATTTAAACATAACTCCTAAACCACACATGAAAAATGTCTAATAATGCATGAAGAAATGTATCTTTGTGATTTTTATTAGAAACGTTTTCTTTTGTGAGGTTTGCAAAGACACAAGTTAGTTTTTTTTTACTCAATATGACAGTGTAACTGCCACACTCACTATGACAGTTATTTAAACAAAACTCCTAAACTCATACTTGCCAACATTGAGACCTCCGATTTCAGGAGGTGGGGGTGGGGAAGGCATGGTCGGGGGTGGGGTGGGGGCGTGGTTAAGAGGGGAGGAGTATATTTAGAGCTAGAATTCACTAAGTCAAGTATTTCATATATATATATATATATATATATATATATATATATATATATATATACATATATATATATATATATATATATATATATATATATATATATATATATATATATATATATATATATATATATATAATATATATATATATATATATATATATATATATATATATATACACACATATATAAAAAAAAACTTGACTTTCAGTGAATTCTAGGTATATATATATATATATATATATATATATATATATATATATATATATATATATATATATATATATATATATGTATGTGTGGGGGAAAAAATCACAAGACTACTTCATCTCTACAGGCCTGTTTCATGAGGGGTTCCCTCAATCATCAGGAGATATAAGACATATATATATATATATATATATATATATATATATATAAATAAATACTTGAATTTCAGTTTTCATTTATTTACACATATACACACACATAACACTCATCTACTCATTGTTGAGTTAAGGGTTGAATTGTCCATCCTTGTTCTATTCTCTGTCACAATTTTTATAACCATGCTGAACACCCTCTCTGATGATGCATTGCTGTGTGGCACGCACAAAAGTGCTTTCATCAAATGCACGAGAGTGTGGAATTTTCCATCCCTCCCGAGCATGGCCAAAAACCGGTCAATCTTTGCTTCCTGAGGAAGATCTTCACTGCCAAGCACTTGGTATTCCACTACTTCTTCCCGGATGCTATCCAGGTCCAATCGCAGCTGCGGCTTGGAACTTATAAGCGTGTTTCTTCATCTTACTCGTCGTCGGCGTCGCCATGGCTGTATCTTCCGTGTTCTTCTGCTTCGTCTCCTTGTTGTGTGCGCAGTTGTGCACTGCACTCTCTAAAAGCCCTGGATGTTATTGTCACATATGCATGTACAGTTGATGGCAGTATTGCCCTGTTTAAAGAGTGTCACAACATTGCTGTTTACGGCAGACAAACTGCTTTACGGTAGACGAAAACGTGACTGCTGTTGTTTTGTGTTGTTACCGCGCTGGGAGGACGTGAATGAAACTACCTAACAATAAACCCACATAAGAAACCAAGAACTCGCCCTCGATCATTCTACAGTTATAACGTGATTGGTCAGGCATGCTGTTTATATCGTGCGAAAGCAGACATGAATACAGGCTGTCCTCACTCAGATCAGCCTGAATTTCGGGAGATTTTCGGGAGAACATTTGTCCCGGGAGGTTTTCGGGAGAGGCGCTGAATTTCGGGAGTCTCCTGGAAAATCCAGGAGGCTTGGCAAGTATGCCTAAACTACACATAAAAAATGGCTAATAATGCCTGAAATAAGGCATTCTTGTGAGTTTTACTCGAAACATATGCTTTTTTAAGGCTTGCAAACACAAAAAGTATTTGTTTTCCTCAATATGACAGTAAATTTCTTAAAATCCTGAGATAATGCGAAATAAGCAAAAACAATGTATTCCATCATAATTCCTACACCAAATAAGCAAAATATCTAAAAATGCCTGTAATATTGAATCTGTGTGAGTTTTACTAAAATCAGTTGTTTTGGTAAGGTTTACAAATACAAAAATGAGGTTTTACTCTTTATGACAGTTATTTAAACATAACTCCATCCATCCAGCCATCCATTTTCTTCCGCTTATCCGAGGTCGGGCCGCGGGGGCTGCAGCCTAAGCAGGGAAGCCCAGACTTTCCTCTCCCCAGCTACTTCGTCCAGCTCCTCCCGGGGGATCCTGGGGCGTTCCCAGGCCAGCCGGGAGAGATAAGCTTCCCCGTTTCCTGGGTCTTCCTGGGCCTCCTACCGGTCGGACGTGCCCGAAACACCTCCCTAGGGAGGCGTTCGGGTGGCATCTTGACCAGATGCCCGAACCACCTCATCTGGCTCCTCTCGAAATGGAGGAGCAATGGCTTTACTTTGAGCTCCTCCCGGATGACAGAGCTTCTCACCCTATCTCTAAGGGAGAGCCCCGCCATCCGGCGGAGGAAACTCATTTCGGCCGCTTGTACCCGTGATTTTGTCCTTAGGTGAGGATGGGAATGTAGATCGACCGGTAAATCGAGAGCTTTGCCTTCCGGCTCAGCTCCTTCTTCACCACAACGGATCAATACAGCGTCCGCATTACTGAAGACGCCGCACCGTTCCGCCTGTCAATCTCACGATCCACTCTTCCCTCACTCGTGAACAAGACTCTGAGGTCCTTGAACTCCTCCACTTGGGGCAAGATCTCCTCCCCAACCCGAAGATGGCACTCCACCCTTTTCCGGGCGAGAACCATGGACTCGGACTTGGAGGTGCTGATTCACATCCCAGTCACTTCACACTCGTCTGCGAACCGATCCAGTGAGGGCTGAAGATCTTGGCCAGATGAAGCCATCAGGACCACATCATCTGCAAATAGCAGAGACCTAATCCTGCAGACACCAAACCGGATCCCCTCAACGCCCTGACTGCGCCTAGAAATTCTGTCCATAAAGGTTATGAACAGAATCGGTGACAAAGGGCAGCCTTGGCGGAGTCCAACCCTCACTGGAAACGGGTCCGACTTACTGCCGGCAATGCGGACCAAGCTCTGACTCTTGCAAAGGGAGCGAACCGCCACAATAAGACAGTCCGTTACCCCATACTCTCTAAGCACTCCCCACAGGACTTGCAGGGGTAAATGGTCGAATGCCTTCTCCAAGTCCATAAAGCACAAACTCCCATGCACCCTCAAGGACCCTGCCGAGAGTATAAAGCTGGTCTGCAGTTCCACGACCAGGACGTAAACCACACTGTTCCTCCTGAATCCGAGGTTCGACTATCTATCTAGCCTCTTCTCCAGTACACATGAATAGACCTTACCGGGAAGATTGAGGAATGTTATCTCACGATAGTTGAAACACAGCCTCTGGTTCCCCTTCTTAAAGAGAGGAACCACCACCCCGATCTCCCAATCCAGAAGTACCGCCCCCGATGTCCACGCGATGTTGCAGAGTCTTGTCAACCAAGACAGCCCCACAGCATCCAGAGCCTTAAGGAACTCCGGACGGATCTCATCCACCCTCAGGGCGTTGCCATTGAGGAGCTTTTTACCTACCTTGGCATCCTCAGCCCCAGAAATAGGAGAGCCCACCACAGATTCCCCAGGCACTGCTTCCTCATAGGAAGACATGTTGGTGGGATTAAGGAGGTCTTCGAAGTATTCCCTCCACCGATCAATAACAGCTGCAGTAGAGGTCAGCAGCGCACCATCCTCACCATACCGGTGTTACAGTGCACTGCTCCCCCCCCCTTGAGCCGGCGGATGGTGGTCCAGAATCGCTTCGAAGCCGTCTGGAAGTCGTTTTCCATGGCTTCTCCAAACTCCTCCCATGTCCGAGGTTTTGCCTCTGCGACCGCTGAAGTCACACTTCGCTTGGCCTGTCGGCTGCCTCTGGAGTCCCATGAGCCAAAAGGACCCGATAGGCTCTTTCTTCAGCTTGACGGCATCCCTCACTGCTGGTGTCCACCAGCGGGTTCTAGGATTACCGCCACGACAGGCACCAAACTCCTTGCGGCCACAGCTCCAATCAGCCGGCTCGACAAGAGAGGCACGGAACATGGTCCACTCAGACTCAATGTCCAGCGCCTCCCTCGTGACATGTTCAAAGTTCTTCCGGAGGCGTTCCCAGCAAACCCTCACAATGCGTTTGGGCCTGCCAGGTCTGTCAGGCATCCTCCCCCACCATCGCAGCCAACTCACCACCAGGTGGTGATCGGTAGAAAGCTCCACCCCTCTCTTCACCCGAGTGTCTAAAACATGAGACCGCAAATCCGATGACACAACTACAAAATCGATCATGGAACTGCGGCCTGGGGTGTCCTGGTGCCAAGTGCACATATGGACACCCTTATGTTTGAACTTGGTGTTTGTTATTGACAATCTGTGACGAGCACAAAAGTCCAATAACAAAACACCACTCGGGTTCAGATCCGGGCGGCCATTCTTCCCAATCACGCCTCTCCAGTTTTCACTGTTGTTGCCAAGATGAGCGTTGAAGGCCCCCAGTAGAACGAGGGAATCACCCGGTGGAGCACTTTCCAGTACTCCCTCGAGTGAATCCAAAAAGGGTGGGTACCGTATTTTCCGCACTATAAGGCGCACCGGATTATTAGCCGCACCTTCAATGAATGGCATATTTCAAAACTTTGTCCACCTATAAGCCGCCCCGGACTATAAGCCGCGCCTACGCTGCGCTAAAGGGAATGTCAAAAAAACAGTCAGATAGGTCAGTCAAACTTTAATAATATATTAAAAACCAGCGTTCTAACAACTCTGTCCCAAAATGTACGCAAATGTGCAATCACAAACATAGTACAATTCAAAATAGTGCAGAGCAATAGCAACATAATGTTGCTCGAACGTTAATGTCACAACACACAAAATAAACATAGCGCTCACCTTCTGAAGTTATTCTTCATTCGTAAATCCTTCGAATTCTTCGTCTTCGGTGTCCGAATTGAAAAGTTGGGCAAATGTGGGATCCAAAATGGCCGGTTCCGTCTCGTCGAAGTCATCGGAGTCAGTGTCACTGTTCAGCAGTTCTGTGAATCCTGCCTTCCGGAAAGCTCGGACCACAGTTGTGACCGAAATATCTGCCCAGGCATTTACGATCCACTGGCAAATGTTGGCGTATGTCGTCCGGCGCTGTCTGCCTGTCTTAGTGAAGGTGTGTTCGCCTTCGGTCATCCATTGTTCCCACGCCGTTCGCAGTCGTGATTTGAATGCCCTGTTGACACCAATATCCAGCGGTTGGAGTTATTTGGTTAATCCACCCGGAATGACGGCGAGTGTTGTATTTGTGTGCTTCACTTGTTTTTTGACACCATCTGTGATGTGGGCGCGCATAGAGTCGTATATCAACATGGACGGAGCTGTGTGAAAAAAGCCACCCGGCCTCTTCGCGTAAACTTCCCTTAACCACTCGCTCATCTTTTCTTCATCCATCCATCCCTTCGAGTTAGCTTTTATGATGACGCCGGCTGGAAAGGTCTCTTTTGGCAAGGTCTTCCTTTTGAATATCACCATGGGTGGAAGTTTCAGGCCATTAGCATGGCAAGCTAGAACCACAGTGAAGGACGACTTCTCATTCCCTGTGGTGCGAATATTCACCGTACGTGCTCCCGTTGTATCCACAGTATCCACAGTGCGGTTCACAGGAATATCAGTTGCTGTGAAATAGTAATCCGTGTGCGGATGGAGAGATTGCGTCTTTTCATGAACCGGATCCTTGTCGCTTAGTAGGAGCCATTTTGTGGTCTTTACAGATGTAAACAGGAAATGAAACGTACGGTAATATCCGCGCGCTTTTTCTTCTTCTACGCGGGCGGGTAGTTGCTTACAGTAGAAGAAGAAGCGCTTCCTGTTCTATGGGGGCGGGTGCTTACCTTGGCGGTTGCTTGCGTAGAAGAAGAAGCGCTTCCTGTTCTACCGGGAAAAAAGATGGCGGCTGTTTACCGTAGTTACGAGACCGAAACTTTATGAAAATGAATCTTAATATTAATCCATATATAAAGCGCACCGGGTTAAAAGCCGCACTGTCAGCTTTTGAGTAAATTTGTGGTTTTTAGGTGCGGCTAATGGTGCGGAAAATACGGTACTCTGAGCTGCCGTTTGGCGCGTAAGGCCAAACAACAGTCAGGACCCGTCCCCCCACCCGAAGGCGGAGGAAAGCTACCCACTGGTCCACTGGGTTGAACTCCAACGTGCAGGCTTTGAGCCGGGGGGCAACAAGAATTGCCACCCGAGCCCGTCGCCTCTCAACGCAAGCATTATAACTACAAAACAACAAATGCTAATAATGCTTGGAAAAATGTATCTTTGTTAGTTTTACTAGAATAATAATCTTTTGTAAGGTTTGCAGACACAAGTTTTTTTTTTTTTACTCAATATGACAGTATAACTGTCATACTAAATATGAAAGTTGTATAAACATATCTCCAAAACCAAACATGCAATCCATCTAAAGATGCCTGTAATATTGAATCTATGAAAAATAGTTTTTTTTACTCAATATGACAGTATAACTGTCATACTAAATCCATCCATTTTCTTCCGCTTATCCGAGGTCGGGTTGCGGGGGCAGCAGCCTAAGCAGAGAAGCCCCAGCCACTTTGTCCAGCTCTTCTCGGGGGATCCCGAGGCGTTCCCAGGCCAGCCTGAGACATAGTCTTCCCAATGTGTCCTGGGTCTTCCCCGTGGCCTCCTGCCGATTGGACTTGCCCTAACGAAAAAAAGCAATAAAAATGTATTCAAACATGTGAAATGTCTAAAAATGCCTGTAATATTGAATCTATGTGAGTTTTACTAGAATCAGTTGTTTTTGTAAGGTTTGCAAATACAAAAATTTGGTTTTACACATAATAACAGTATAACTGCCACATTCAATATGACAGTTATTTAAACATATTTCCTAAACCACACATGAAAAATGTCTAATAATGCCTGGAAAACATTATTTTTGTTAGTTTTACTGGAAAAACATAGTTTGTAATGTTTGTAAAGACACAAGTTAGTTTTACTCAAGATGACAGTATAACTGTCATAATACATATGAAAGTTATATAAACATAATTCCAAAACCAAACATGCATTATGTCTAAAAATACCTGTAAAATTGTATCAATGTGAGTTTTACTAGAATCATTTTTTGCGATGAGGTGGCGACTGAGGTGTACCCCGCCTTCCGCCCGATTGTAGCTGAGATAGGCTCCAGCGCCCCCTGCCACCCCAAAAGGGAATAAGCGGTAGAAAAAAGGATGGATGGGCATTTTTTGTTGTCGTTACTAAATCCATCCATTTTCTTCCGCTTAACCGAGGTCGGGTTGCGGGGGCAGCAGCCTAAACAGAGAAGCCCAGACTTCCATCTCCCCAGCCACTTCTTCCAGCTCTTCTCGGGGGATCCTGAGGCGTTCCCAGGCCAGCCGGGAGACATAATCTTCCCAATGTGTCCTGGGTCTTCCCCGTGGCCTCCTGCCGGTCGGACTTGCCCTAAACACCTCCCTCGGGAGGCGTTCGGGTGGCATCCTGAGCAGATGCCCGAACCACCTCATCTGGCTCTTCTCAATGTGGAGGAGCAGCGCTTTACTCTGAGTTCCTCCCGGATGACAGAGCTTCTTATCCTATCTCTAAGGGAGAGACCCGCCACCCGGCGGAGGAAACTCAATTTGGCCGCTTGTACCCGGGATCTTGTCTTTTCGGTCATAACCATGACCATAGGTGCAGGATGAGAATGTAGATCGACCGGTAAATTTAGAGCTTTTAATTCTGGCTCAGCTCCTTCTTCACCACAATGGATCGATATAGCGTCCTCATTACTGAAGACGCCGCACCGATTCGCCTGTGGATCTCATGATCCACTCTTCCCTCACTCGTGAACAAGACTCCTAGGTACTTGAACTCCTCCACTTGGGGCCATCTAGTATGTGCCATCGCCTCCTCAACCTGGAAATGGCACCCCACCCTTTACCGGGTGAGAACCATTGACTCGGACGTGGAGGTGCTGATTCTCATCCCAGTCGCTTCATACTCGGCCATCCAATGAGAGCTGGAGATCCTGGCCAGTTGAAGCCATCAGGACCACATCAACTGCAAAAAGCAGAGACCTAATCCTGCAACCACCAAACCAGATCCCCTCAACGCCATGACTGCAATTCTGTCCATAAAAGTTAACAACAGAATCGGTGACAAAAGGATGCCTTACACTGATCATACAGGGAGCGACCCGCCACAATCAGACAGTCCGATAACCAATACTCTTGTCTTTGAGCCGGGGGGACAACAAGAATTGCCACCCCAGCCTCTCATTGCTTGCAACGCCATAGTGGAAGAGAGTCCAGACCCTCTCGAGAGAACAGGTTCCTGTGTGTCGAAGTGAGTCCAACTATATCTAGCCGGAACTTCTCCACCTCGCACACCAGCTCAGGCTCCTTCCCTCCCAGCGAGGTGACATTTCACGTCAGAAGAGCTAGCTTATGTAGCCGATGATCGGACCGCCAATTGTGCCCTGCCTTCGGCTGCCGCTCAGCTCACACTGCACCCGACCTCTATAACCCAGCCCATGAGTGGTGAGCCCATTGGTGGAGGGAACCACGTTGCTTCATTGAGCTGAGCCAGCCAACAGGCGCTCGCCATCATGCCCCACCTCTGGGCCTGGCTCCATAGGGGAGCCACGGTGACCCGCGTCCGGGCGAAGAAAAATCTAGGACCTCGATTTGTACTTTTCATAAAGGTCTTTGAGCTGCTCTTTGTCTGACCCCTCACCTGGGACCTATTTGTCTTGGGAGAGCCTACGATTGATTGATGCCTGAAATAATGCAATCTTGGGAGTTTTACTCAAAACATATGCTTTTTTAAATCTTGCAAACATAAAAGGAGTCTTTTACTCAATATGACAGTAATGTTCTAAAAATCCTGAGATAATACGAAAAAAGCAAAAACAAATGTATTCCATTATAATTTCTAAACCAAACATGCAAAATGTGTAAAAATGCCTGTAATATTGAATCAATGTATGTTTTACTAGAATCAGTTGTGTTTGAAAGGTTTGCAATTACAAAAATTAGTTTTTTTTCACCATGACAATGTACACTCAATATGACAGTAAATTAAACATAACTCCTAAACTACTCATAAAAATGAGCTAATATTGCCTGAAATAATGCATTCTTGTGAGTTTTACTCGAAACATATGCTTTTTTAAGGCTTGCAACACAAAAAGTAGTTTTTTACTCAATATGACAGTAATGTTCTTAAAATTCTGAGATAATGCGAAAAAAGCAATAAAAATGTATTCCAACATATTTCCTAAACCAACAATGCAATATGTCTAAAAATGCCTGTAATACTATATCCATGTGAGTTGTAATAGAATCAGTTGTTTTAGTAAGGTTTGCAAAAACAAAAATTAGGTTTTACTCTTTATGAAAGTAAACTGTCTCAATCAATATGACAGTTTTTAATCATAACTCCTAAACTACTAATGCAAAATGGCTAATAATGTTTGAAATAATTGATCCTTGGGAGTTTTCCTCGAAACATGTGCTTTTACTTAAGTCTTGCAAACACAAAAAGTATATTTTTACTCAATATGACAGTAATGTTCTTAAAATCCTGAGATAATGCGAAAAAAGCAATATATTCAATCATATTTCCTAAATCAAACATGCAAAATGTGTAAAAATGCCTGTAATATTGAATCCATGTGAGTTTTACTAGAATCGGTTGTGTTTGAAATTTTTGCAAATACAAAAATTGGGGTTTTTTCACCATGACAAAAACCCCAATTTTTAGACAATAAATTAAACATAACTCCTAAACTACACTTAAAAAAGAGCTAATATTGCCTGAAGTAATGCATTCTTGTGAGTTTTACTCGAAACATATGCTTTTTTTAAGGCTTTTAAACACAAAAAGTAGTTTTTTACTCAATATGACAGTAATGGTCTTAAAATCCTGAGATGATGCGAAAAAAGCAATAAAAATGTATTCAATCATAATTTCTAAACTAAACATGCAAAATGTGTAAAAATGCCTGTATTATTGAATCCATGTGAGTTTTACTAGAATCAGTTTTTTTAGTAAAGTTTGCAAAACAAAAATTAGGTTTTACTCTTTATGAAAGTAAACCGTCATACTCAATATGACAGTTTTTTAATCATAACTCCTAAACTACTCATGCAAAATGGCTGATAATGTTTGAAATAATGGATTCTTGGGAGTTTTCCTCGAAACATATGCTTTCTTAAGGCTTGCAAACACAAAAAGTATTTTTTCACTCAATATGACAGTAATGTTCTTAAAATCCTGAGATAATGCGAAAAAAGCAATAAAAATGTATTCAATCATAATTTCTAAACTAAACATGCAAAATGTGTAAAAATGCCTGTATTTTTGAATCCATGTGAGTTTAACTAGAATCAGTTGTTTTAGTAAGGTTTGCAAAAATAAAATCTAGGTTTTACTCTTTATGAAAGTAAACTGTCACACTCAATATGACATTTATTTAATCATAACTCCTAAACTACACATGCAACATGTCTAATGATGCCTCAAATAATGCATTCTACGGAGTTTTACTCGAAACATATGCTTTTTTAAGGCTTGCAACACAAAAAGTAGTTTGTATTCAATATGACAGTAATGTTCTTAAAATTCTGAGATAATGCGAAAAAAGCAATAAAAATGTATTCCAACATAATTCCTAAACCAACAATGCAAAATGTCTAAAAATGCCTGTAATATTAAATCCATGTGAGTTTTACTAGAATCAGTTGTTTTAGTAAGGTTTGCAAAAACAAAAATTAGGTTTTACTCTTTATGAAAGAAACTGTCACAATCAATATGACAGTTTTGTAATCATAACTCCTAACTACACATGCACAATGGCTAATGATGCCTCAAATAATGCATTCTACGGAGTTTTACTTTGAACATATGCTTTTTTAAATCTTGCAAACACAAAAGGTAGTTTTTTACTCAATATGACAGTTATATCCCTAAAATCCTGAGATAATGCGAAAAAAGCAATAAAAATGTATTCAATCATAATTTCTTAACTAAACATGCAAAATTTGTAAAAATGCCTGTAATATTGAATCCATGTGAGTTTTCGGTTGTGTTTGAAATTTTTGCAAATAAAAAAATTACGTTTTTTTCACCATGACAAGTACACTCAATATGACAGTAAATAAACATAACTCCTAAACTACACATAAAAATGAGCTAATATTGCCTGAACTAATGCATTATTGTGAGTTTTACTCGAAACATATGCTTTTTTAAGGCTTGCAAACACAAAAAGTAGTTTTTTACTCAATATGACAGTAATGTTCTTAAAATCCTGAGATAATGCGAAAAAAGCAATAAAAATGTATTCCAACATAATTCCTAAACCAACAATGCAAAATGTCTAAAAATGCCTGTAATATTAAATCCATGTGAGTTTTACTAGAATCAGTTGTTTTAGTAAGGTTTGCAAAAACAACAATTAGGTTTTACTCTTTATTAAAGTAAACTGTCACACTCAATGTGACAGTTTTGTAATCATAACTCCTAACTACACATGCAAAATGGCTAATGATGCCTCAAATAATGCATTCTACGGAGTTTTACTCTGAACATATGCTTTTTTAAATCTTGCAAACACAAAAAGTAGTTTTTTACTCAATATGACAGTTATATCCCTAAAATCCTGAGATAATGCGAAAAAGGCAATAAAAATGTATTCAATCATATTTCCTAAATCAAACATGCAAAATTTGTAAAAATGCCTGTAATATTGAATCCATGTGAGTTTTACTAGAATCAGTTGTTTTTGTAAGGTTTTACTTACTATGACAGTTATTTAAACTCTATGTATCTTTGTGAGTTTTACTAGAAAAAATATATTTTGAATGTTTACAAAAAAAAAAGTTAGTTTTTTTTTACTCAATATGATAGTATAACTGTCATACTAAATCCATCCATTTCCTTCCGCTTATCCGAGGTCGTGTTGCGGGGGCTGCAGCCTAAGCAGAGAAGCCCAGCTACTTCGTCCAGCTCTTCTCGGGGGATCCCGAGGCGTTACCAGGCCAGCCAGCTGATATAATCTTCCCAATGTGTCCTGTGTCTTCCCCGTGGCTTCCTGCCGTTTGGACTTGCCTTAACGAAAAAAGCAATACTAATGTATTCAAACACAACTCCTAACAAAACATGTAAAATGTCTAAAATGCCTTTAATAATCTTGAATCTATGTGAGTTTTACAAGAATCAGTTGTATTTGTAAGGTTTGCAAACACAAAAAATAGGTTTTACACTAAACTTTATAACTCAATATGTGTGGCAGTTATACTACCACACTCAAAATGACAGTTATTTAAACATAACTCTTAAACTACACATGACCATTTTCTAATAATGCATGAAGAAATGTATCTCTGTGAGTTTTACTAGTAACATTTTCTTTTGTAAGGTTTGCAAAGACACGAGTTAGTTTTTTTTTTACTCACTTTGACAGTATACTGTCACACTCAATTTCAGTTATTTAAACATAACTCCTAAACCACACATACAAAATGGCTAATAATGCCTGTAGAAATGTATCTTTGTGAGTTTTACTGGGAAACAATATTTTGTAAGGTTTGTAAAGACACAAGTTAGTTTTTTTTACTCAATATAACAGTATAACTGTCATACTATATATGAAAGTTATATAAACATAACTTCAAAACTACACATGAACATTTTGTAATAATGCATGAAGAAATGTATCTTTGTGAGTTTTACTAAAATACATATAATTTGTAAGGTTTTTAAAGACACAAGTTAGTTTTTTTTACTCAATATAATAGTATTACTGTCATACTAAATCCATCCATTTTCTTCCGCTTATCCGAGGTCGGGTTGCGGGGGCAGCAGCCTAAGCAGAGAAGCCCAGACTTCCCTCTCCCCAGCCACTTCGTCCAGCTCTTCTCGGGAGATCCCGAAGCGTTCCCAGGCCAGCCGGCTGACATAGTCTTCCCAATGTGTCCTGGGGCTTCCCCGTGGCCTCCTTCCGGTCGGACTTGCCCTAACGAAAAAAGCAATTAAAATGTATTCAAACACAACTCCTAAACCAAACATGTGAAATGTCTAAAATGCCTGCAATATTGAATCTATGTGAGTTTTACTAGAATCAGTTGTTTTGTAAGGTTTGCAAATACAAAAATTAGGTTTAACACTTAATGACAGTATAACTGCCACACTCAATTTGACAGTTAATAAAACATAACTGCTAAACTACATATGAACATTTTCTAATAATGTTCATGTTAAATAAATCACAAAAGATTTAGTAAAAATCTTTTGTGAGTTTTACTAGTAACATTTTCTTTTGTAAGCATTGCAAAGACACAAGTTAGTTTGTTTTACTCACTATGACTTTACTGTCATACTCAATATGACAGTTATTTAAACATAAATCCTAAACCGCACATGCAAAATGGCTAATAATGCCTGTAGAAATGTATCTTTGAGTTTTACTGGGAAAAATATTTTGTAAGATTTGTAAAGACACAAGTTAGTTGTTGTTTTTTACTCAATATGACAGTATTACTGTAATACTAAATATGAAAGTTATATAAACACAACTCCAAAACCAAACATGCATTATGTCTAAAAATGACTGTGATATTGTATCTGTGAGTTTTACTAGAATCAATTGTTTTTGTAAGGTTTGCAAATACAAAATTTAGGTTTTACTCACGATGACAGTTATTTAAACATAAATCCTAAACAACAAATGCAAATAGCTAATAATGCTTGGAGAACTGTATCTTTGTTATAGAGAGCCTGCTGACCAACAGCATCTCTGTAGGCTTTTTTTATCCTGCACTACCATGAGCTTATGTAACGAAATTGTGTTATCTGTGCTGTAAAGTTCAAATTTGAATGACAATAAAAAGAAAGTCTAAGTCTTTACCAGAATAATGTTCTTTTGTAATGTTTGCAAAGCCACAAGTTAGTTTTTTTATACTCAATATGACAGTATAACTGTCATACTAAATATGAAAGTTGTAAAATCATAACTCCAAAACCAAACAAGCAATCCGTCTAAAAATGCATGTAATATTGAATCTATGTGAGTTTTACCAGAATCAGGTATTTTGGTAAGGTTTACAATTACAAAAATGTGGTTTTACTCTTGACAGTATACCTGCCACATTCAATTTGACATTTATTTAAACATAACTCCTAAACCACACATGCACAATGGCTAATAATACCTGGGGAAATGTCTCTATGTGAGTTTTACAAGAATCAGTTGTATTTGTAAGGTTTGCAAACACAAAAAATAGGTTTTACACTAAACTTTATAACTCAATATGTGTGGCAGTTATACTACCACACTCAAAATGACAGTTATTTAAACATAACTCTTAAACTACACATGACCATTTTCTAATAATGCATGAAGAAATGTATCTCTGTGAGTTTTACTAGTAACATTTTCTTTTGTAAGGTTTGCAAAGACACGAGTTAGTTTTTTTTTTACTCACTTTGACAGTATACTGTCACACTCAATTTCAGTTATTTAAACATAACTCCTAAACCACACATACAAAATGGCTAATAATGCCTGTAGAAATGTATCTTTGTGAGTTTTACTGGGAAACAATATTTTGTAAGGTTTGTAAAGACACAAGTTAGTTTTTTTTACTCAATATAACAGTATAACTGTCATACTATATATGAAAGTTATATAAACATAACTTCAAAACTACACATGAACATTTTGTAATAATGCATGAAGAAATGTATCTTTGTGAGTTTTACTAAAATACATATAATTTGTAAGGTTTTTAAAGACACAAGTTAGTTTTTTTTACTCAATATAATAGTATTACTGTCATACTAAATCCATCCATTTTCTTCCGCTTATCCGAGGTCGGGTTGCGGGGGCAGCAGCCTAAGCAGAGAAGCCCAGACTTCCCTCTCCCCAGCCACTTCGTCCAGCTCTTCTCGGGAGATCCCGAAGCGTTCCCAGGCCAGCCGGCTGACATAGTCTTCCCAATGTGTCCTGGGGCTTCCCCGTGGCCTCCTTCCGGTCGGACTTGCCCTAACGAAAAAAGCAATTAAAATGTATTCAAACACAACTCCTAAACCAAACATGTGAAATGTCTAAAATGCCTGCAATATTGAATCTATGTGAGTTTTACTAGAATCAGTTGTTTTGTAAGGTTTGCAAATACAAAAATTAGGTTTAACACTTAATGACAGTATAACTGCCACACTCAATTTGACAGTTAATAAAACATAACTGCTAAACTACATATGAACATTTTCTAATAATGTTCATGTTAAATAAATCACAAAAGATTTAGTAAAAATCTTTTGTGAGTTTTACTAGTAACATTTTCTTTTGTAAGCATTGCAAAGACACAAGTTAGTTTGTTTTACTCACTATGACTTTACTGTCATACTCAATATGACAGTTATTTAAACATAAATCCTAAACCGCACATGCAAAATGGCTAATAATGCCTGTAGAAATGTATCTTTGAGTTTTACTGGGAAAAATATTTTGTAAGATTTGTAAAGACACAAGTTAGTTGTTGTTTTTTACTCAATATGACAGTATTACTGTAATACTAAATATGAAAGTTATATAAACACAACTCCAAAACCAAACATGCATTATGTCTAAAAATGACTGTGATATTGTATCTGTGAGTTTTACTAGAATCAATTGTTTTTGTAAGGTTTGCAAATACAAAATTTAGGTTTTACTCACGATGACAGTTATTTAAACATAAATCCTAAACAACAAATGCAAATAGCTAATAATGCTTGGAGAACTGTATCTTTGTTATAGAGAGCCTGCTGACCAACAGCATCTCTGTAGGCTTTTTTTATCCTGCACTACCATGAGCTTATGTAACGAAATTGTGTTATCTGTGCTGTAAAGTTCAAATTTGAATGACAATAAAAAGAAAGTCTAAGTCTTTACCAGAATAATGTTCTTTTGTAATGTTTGCAAAGCCACAAGTTAGTTTTTTTATACTCAATATGACAGTATAACTGTCATACTAAATATGAAAGTTGTAAAATCATAACTCCAAAACCAAACAAGCAATCCGTCTAAAAATGCATGTAATATTGAATCTATGTGAGTTTTACCAGAATCAGGTATTTTGGTAAGGTTTACAATTACAAAAATGTGGTTTTACTCTTGACAGTATACCTGCCACATTCAATTTGACATTTATTTAAACATAACTCCTAAACCACACATGCACAATGGCTAATAATACCTGGGGAAATGTCTCTTTGTGAGTTTTACTAGAAAAATATATTGTGTAAGGTTTGTAAAGACACAAGTTAGTTTTTTTTTTTTACTCAATATAACAGTATATGTCTTACTATAAATAAATAAATAAATAAATGGGTTGTACTTGTATAGCGCTTTTCTACCTTCAAGGTACTCAAAGCGCTTTGACACTACTTCCACATTTACCCATTCACACACACATTTACACACTGATGGAGGGAGCTGCCATGCAAGGCGCTAACCAGCACCCATCAGGAGCAAGGGTGAAGTGTCTTGCTCAGGACACAACGGACATGACGAGGTTGGCACTAGGTGGGGATTGAACCACGGACCCTCGGGTCGCGCACGGCCATTCTTCCACTGCACCAAACATTACTCCAAAACCAAACATGTATTATTTTTAAAAATGCCTGTAATATTGTATATGTGTGAGTTTTACTAGAATCAGTTGTTTTTGTAAGGTTTTCAAATACCAAACTTAGGTTTTATTTACTTTGACAGTTATTTAAACATAACTCCTAACCAACAAATGCAAAACGGCTAATAATGCTTGGAGAAATGTATCTTTGTTTGTTTTACTAGAATGATTATATTTTGTAAAGTTTGCAAAGACACAAGTTAGTTTGTTTTACTCACTATGACTTTACGGTCACACTCCATATGACAGTTATTTAAACATAACTTCTAAACCACACATGCAAATAGGCTAATAATGACTGTTGAAATGTATCTTTGTGAGTTTTACTGGGAAAAAAATATTTTGTAAGGTTTGTAAAGACACAAGTTAGTGTTTTTTTTATTAAATATAACAGTATAGCTGTCATACATATGAAAGTTATAGAAACCAAAACCAAACATGCATTATGTCTAAAAATGCCTGCAATATTTTATCTGTGTGAGTTTTACTAGAATCAGTTGTTTTTGAAAGGTTTGCAAATACAAAATTTAGGTTTTACTCACTATGACAGTTATTTGAACATAACTCCTAAACAACAAATGCAAAATAGCTAATAATGCTTGGAGAGATGTATCTTTGTTATAGCGAGCCTGCTGACCAACAGCATCTCTGTCTGGACTGGAGCCTGCAGTGCCTCAGACTGGAAGTATCTCCAGAGAGTGGTGAGGACGGCGGAAAAGATCATCAGGACTCCTCTTCCTCCTATCCAGGAGATCGCAAAAAGTGCTGCCTGACCAGGGCTCAGAAAATTTGCAAAGACTCCTCCCACCCCCACCAAGGACAGTTTTCACTTTTGGACTCTAGAAAGAGGTTCCGCAGCCTCCGAAGCAGAACCTCCAGCTTCTGTAACAGCTTCTTCCCTCAGGCCGTTAGACTCTTGAACGCATCATAATTAAATTATCTCCTCAACTCCCCTCAAAATTAATTAACTCGCTGGAATGAAAAAAACAATATAACATACACCCATAAACGTGGGCGCATGTGGAAAAAGTGCAATATATTTATCTGCACAGTAATCTATTTATCTATTTATATATATGTATATATATTTATTTATTATATATATATATATATATATATATATATATATATATATATATATATATATATATATATATAGTATTTATGTATGTGTGGGAAAAAAATCACAAGACTATTTCATCTCTACAGGCCTGTTTCATGAGGGGGGGTACCCTCAATCATCAGGAGATTTTAATGGGAGCATTCGCATACCATGGTTTATATAGGGCACAGAGTGGGTGGGTACAGGCTGGCCTAGGGGCGTGGTGATTGGCTCATGTGTTACCTAGGAGGTGTTTCCGTCTATGGCGGCATGTTGTTACAATTTCGCTGCGCTTGTTGAGGGATGACAGGTCTGGACGGTAAATAATAAACAGTTTCTCTTTCAAGCATAGGTTGCATCTTTTATTACCACTATTGTAAGGTGTGCTGGATGCAAGAATTTGCCATGTTATTGAATATTCAACATTATTGTCTTTGAGGTCCCAAATGTGTTTGCTGAGTTCTGTGGTATTTTGCAGGTTTTTGTTCCTGAAAGAAGCCTTGTGATTGTTCCATCTGGTTTTGAATTCTCCCTCGGTTAATCCTACATATGTGTCGGATGTGTTAATGTCCTTGCGTATTACCTTAGATTGGTAGACAACTGATGTTTGTAAGCACCCCCCGTTGAGAGGGCAATCAGGTTTCTTTCGACAGTTACATCCTTTGTTGGTTTTGGAGTCGCTCTGTCTGGGGGTCGACGGCTCATTTGCAATTGTTTTGTTGTGGTTTGAGATGATTTGTCGTATATTGTTCATGCAGCTGTAGCTCAATTTAATGTTGTTCTTGTTGAATACTTTTCTTAGGGTGTTGTCTTTGGGAAAGTGTTTGTCAATCAGATTGAGGAATTTGTGTCCAATGTTCGTTGAGACGTTTTTGCTGTATGGGGGGTTGTACCAGATGATGTCGTTTCGTTTTCTGTTCTTTTTTGGCTGGTTTCCTGGCGTGGGTTCATAGGTGAGGGTGACATTGTATCCGCTTTCATCAAGGGCTTTTTGGTACGGGGGGGTTGCTTGGTCAAATTCAGCTTTGCTAGATGACAGCATCGATAGCCTTTTATTGATTCCGGTAGGTATTCTTTTCGTGGTGGTGGGTGGGTGGTTGCTGTCATGGTGCACGTATTGGAGTGTTGTGTTGGGTTTCGTGAATGGTTGGTAGCTGTTATTTCTCAGGTTGAAAGTGACGTCAAGGAAGTTGACGGTTTGCTTGTTGGCTTCAATCGTGATCCGTAGGCCGTTCTCTTTGAAAATTTGGCATATGCGCTTCTTGGTATTCTCGCTGCTCCTTGGCAAGGCGCGACACACTGCCAGTCCGTCATCACGGTAAATACCAAGGTTCAGATTGAGGCTAGCGAGCTGGGAGAGGAGGAAACTCCCAACGAGTTCACACGTTTCTGCTCCGTCAAAACTTCCCATAGTGACGTCAAATGTTGCATTGTTCTTTTTTTGCCATGGTGTACTGTTGTGGATGAGAATGGAGTTCTTTGCGTGGATGATGATGTTTCTTTCGTTGCCTGTGATTGAGTCGTAGTCTGAGGCGAAGTCTAGTGCTTGAGTCAGTAGGTCTTGCGTGATGGAAGGGTAAAATTCCTCGATATCAAAGGAGATAAAGTTGTGCTGTTGTTTGTCTTGGATGTTGTTGAACCATTTGATTACTGCTGCTGTATTTCTCCATTGGTTGAGTGGTGTTTTGTCCTTGATTTTTGTGTTGACTCTGTCCAGGATTATTTTGCTGATTTTTCCTATTTCAGATTTAGTTGGGTTTATTAGTCGGCATGTTGGGTTATTTGCGAAGTTGGGTTTGTGGTCCTTCAATGTGATGAAGGCTTCCTTGTTGGCTGTGGCGTCCACCCTGTCCTCAATGTCCAGTTCAGCCGCGATCCTTTTATTTTCCAGGTGGATGTTCTGTAAGGTGTTGGGTTGCGCTTTTTTGTATGATTTGGTGATGCTTCTGTCCAGTAAGGTGTAGTGTTCTGGTATGTCCATTCTGTAGAAGTTTGTGGTTTTATCGGCAGCTATGATGAGGTTGTTTACTTTCTTGATGCGCTCCTTGTCATTTTTCAGCTTGGTGAGGAGTGGGTTGCGGATTGGCTTGAATTTGACTGATTGTATCATTTTGAGCATGTCGTTCTCAAAATCCTTAAGTTCCTCAACTGTGGGTGGGTTCTTGGTAGATTTGAATCCGTAAGTTTCCTTTTGCATTCCTTTTGTTTCAGGGTGGAGGAAAAAATTTGCTTTCCACCGTATTTATATATTTATTTATCGAAATATGCACCTTATTGCTTTTTTATCCTGCACTACGACATTTCGTTCTTATCTGTGCTGTAAAGTTCAAATTTGAATGACAATAAAAAGAAAGTCTAAGTCTAAGTCTAAGTCTTTACTAGAATAACGATCTTTTGTAAGGTTTGCAAAGACACAAGTTAGGTTTTTTTTTACTCAATGGTAATATACAGTATAACTGTCATACTAAATATGAAAGGTGTATAATCATAACTCCAAAACCAAACATGCAATCCGTCTAAAAATGCATGTAATATTGAATCTATGTGAGTTTTACCAGAATCAGGTATTTTGGTAAGGTTTACAATTACAAAAATTAGTTTTCACTCACAATGTGTCCTGGGTCTTCCCCGCGGCCTCCTGCCCGTCGGACTTGCCCTAATGAAAAAAGCAATAAAAATGTATTCAAACACAACTCTAAACCAAACATGTAAAATGTCTAAAAATGCCTGTAATATTGAATCTATGTGAGTTTTACCAGAAACAGGTATTGTGGTATGGTTAACATTTACAAAAATTAGGTTTTACTCATAATAACAGTATAACTGCAACATTCTATTTGACATTTATTTAAACATAACTCCTAAACCACATGGCACAATGGCTAATAATGCCTGGAGAAATGTCTCTTTGTGAGTTTTACTGGAAAAAGAATATTTTTTAAGGTTTGTACAGATACAAGTTAGTTTTTTTTATTCAATATGACAGTATTACTGTCATACTAAATATGAAAGTTATATAAACATTACTCCAAAACCAAACATGCATTACGTCTAAAAATGCCTGTAATATTGTATCCATGTGAGTATTAGTAGAATCATTTGTTTTCATAAGGTTTGCAATTACAAAATATGGGTTTTACTCACTATGACAGTATACTGTCACACTCAATCTGACGGTTATTTAAACATAAGTCCTAAACCACACATGCAAAATGGCTAATAATGCCTTGAGTTATGTATCTTTGTGAGTTTTACTAGAAAAAATATATTTTGTAATGTTTGCAAAGACACAAGTTAGTTTTTTACTTAATATGACAGTATAACTGTCATACTAAATCCATCCATTTTCTTCCTGCTTATCCGAGGTCAGGTTGCGGGGGCAGCAGGCTAAGCAGAGAAGCCCAGATTTTCCTCTCCCCAGCCACTTCGTCCAGCTCTTCTCGGGGGATCCCGAGGCATTTTCAGGCCAGCCAGGAGACATAAATAGATAGATAGATAGATAGTACTTTATTGATTCCTTTAGGAGAGTTCCCTCAGGAAAATTTAAATTCCAGCAGTAGTGTACAAAATTGTAAAAAGTGAAAAGTAAATAATGGGGGTATAAATTGAAACAAAATAGAAACATATTACAATAGAATAAAAATAAAAAGCAACAATGAGAATAAAAATATAACAGTAAAATAAGAATATAACAAGAGAAACTAGGCAGTAGTGACCATGTTTTGAAAAAATATTGCACTTTTATTGATTTGCATCCCCTGTCATCCTAGTAGCCCCCTTCCCCCCAGAGAAGAGTTGTACAGTCTAATGGCGTGTGGGACAAAGGACAGCCGCCTCAGGAAGTACAGCTCTGTCCTTTCCTGTACAAGTGGTCTGTGTTAACAGTCTAGTCCAGCTTATTGTCCACCCACACCCCAAGGTACTTGAATGATAGTCTTCCCAATGTGTCCTGGGTCTTCCCCGTGGCCTCCTGCCGGTCGGCCTTGCCCTAACGAAAATAGCAATAAAAAATGTATTCAAACACAACTCCTAAACCAAACATGTAAAATGTCTAAAAATGCCTGTAAAATTGAATCTATGTTTTACTAGAATCAGTTGTTTTCATAAGGTTTGCAAATACAAAATTATGTTTTACACACAATGACAATATAACTGCCACACTCAATATGACAGTTATGTAAACATAACTCCTAAACCACACATGAAAAATGTCTAATAATGCGTGAAGAAATGTATCTTTGTGATTTTTATTAGAAACGTTTTCTTTTGTGAGGTTTGCAAAGACACAAGTTAGTTTTTTTTACTCAATATGACAGTGTAACTGCCACGCTCACTATGACAGTTATTTAAACATAACTCCTAAACTCATACTTGCTAACATTGAGACCTCCGATTTCAAGAGGTGGGGGTGGGGAAGGCGCAGTCAGGGGTGGGGTGGGGGCGTGGTTGGGGGTGTGGTTAAGTGGGGAGGAGTATATTTAGAGCTAGAATTCACCAAGTCAAGTATTTCATATATATATATATATATATATATATATATATATATATATATATATATATATATATATATATATATATATATATATATATATATATATATAAATAAAAAAATACTTGAATTTCAGTTTTCATTTATTTACACATATACACACACATAACACTCATCTACTCATTGTTGAGTTAAGGGTTGAATTGTCCATCCTTGTTCTATTCTCTGTCACTATTTTTATAACCATGCTGAACACCCTCTCTGATGATGCATTGCTATGTGGCACGCACAAAAGTGCTTTCATCAAATGCACGAGAGTCTGGAATTTTCCATCCCTCCCGAGCATGGCCAAAAACCGGTCAATCTTTGCTTCCTGAGGAAGATCTTCACTGCCAAGCACTTGGTATTCCACTACTTCTTCCCGGAGGCTATCCAGGTCCAATCGCAGCTGCGGCTTGGAACTTATAAGCTTGTTTCTTCATCTTACTCGTCGTCGGCGTCGCCATGGCTGTATCTTCCGCGTTCTTCTGCTTTGTCTCCTTGTTGTGTGCGCAGTTGTGCACTGCACTCTCTAAAAGCCCTGGATGTTATTGTCACATATGCATGTACAGTAGATGGCAGTATTGCCCTGTTAAAGAGTGTCACAACATTGCTGTTTACGGCAGACAAACTGCTTTACGGTAGACGAAAACGTGACTGCTGTTGTTTTGTGTTGTTACCGCGCTGGGAGGACGTTAATGAAACTACCTAACAATAAACCCACATAAGAAACCAAGAACTCGCCCTCGATCATTCTACAGTTATAACGTGATTGGGCAAGCATGCTGTTTATATCGTGGGAAAGCAAACGTGAATACAGGCTGTCCTCACTCAGATCAGCCTGAATTTCGGGAGATTTTCAGGAGAAAAGTTGTCCCGGGAGGTTTTCGGGAGAGGCGCTGAATTTCGGGAGTCTCCTGGAAAATCCAGGAGTATTGGCAAGTATGCCTAAACTACACATAAAAAATGGCTAATAATGCCTGAAATAAGACATTCTTGTGAGTTTTACTCGAAACATATGCTTTTTTAAGGCTTGCAAACACAAAAAGTATTTGGTTTCCTCTATATGACAGTAAAATTCTTAAAATCCTGAGATAATGCGAAATAAGCAAAAACAATGTATTCCATCATAATTCCTACACCAAATAAGCAAAATGTCTAAAAATGCCTGTAATATTGAATCTGTGTGAGTTTTACTAAAATCAGTTGTTTTGGTAAGGTTTACAAATACAAAAATGAGGTTTTACTCTTTATGACAGTTATTTAAACATAACTCCATCCATCCAGCCATCCATTTTCTTCCGCTTATCCGAGTTCGGGTCGCGGGGGCTGCAGCCTAAGCAGGGAAGCCCAGACTTTCCTCTCCCCAGCCACTTCGTCCAGCTCCTCCCGGGGGATCCTGGGGCGTTCTCAGGCCAGCCGGGAGAGATAAGCTTCCCGTTTCCTGGGTCTTCCTGGGCCTCCTACCGGTCGGACGTGCCCGAAACACCTCCCTAGGGAGGCGTTCGGGTGGCATCCTGACCAGATGCCCGAACCACCTCATCTGGCTCCTCTCGAAATGGAGGAGCAATGGCTTTACTTTGAGCTCCTCCCGGATGACAGAGCTTCTCACCCTATCTCTAAGGGAGAGCCCCGCCACCCGGCGGAGGAAACTCATTTCGGCCGCTTGTACCCGTGATTTTGTCCTTTCGGCCATGACACAAAGCTCATGACCATAGGTGAGGATGGGAACGTAGATCGACCGGTAAATCGAGAGCTTTGCCCTCCGGCTCAGCTCCTTCTTCACCACAACGGATCAATACAGCGTCCGCATTACTGAAGACGCCGCACCGTTCCGCCTGTCGATCTCACGATCCACTCTTCCCTCACTCGTGAACAAGACTCTGAGGTCCTTGAACTCCTCCACTTGGGGCAAGATCTCCTCCCCAACCCGGAGATGGCACTCCACCCTTTTCTGGGCGAGAACCATGGACTCGGACTTGGAGGTGCTGATTCACATCCCAGTCACTTCACACTCGTCTGCGAACCGATCCAGTGAGGGCTGAAGATCTTGGCCAGATGAAGCCATCAGGACCACATCATCTGCAAATAGCAGAGACCTAATCCTGCAGACACCAAACCGGATCCCCTCAACGCCCTGACTGCGCCTAGAAATTCTGTCCATAAATGTTATGAACAGAATCGGTGACAAACGGCAGCCTTGGCGGAGTCCAACCCTCACTGGAAACGGGTCCGACTTACAGCTCTGACTCTTGCAAAGGGAGCGAACCGCCACAATAAGACAGTCCGTTACCCCATACTCTCTAAGCACTCCCCAAAGGACTTCCAGGGGTCAATGGTCGAATGCCTTCTCCAAGTCCATAAAGCACATGTAGACTGGTTGGGCAAACTCCCATGCACCCTCAAGGACCCTGCCGAGAGTATAAAGCTGGTCCGCAGTTCCACGACCAGGACATAAACCACACTGTTCCTCCTGAATCTGAGGTTCGACTATCCGGCGTAGCCTCTTCTCCAGTACACATGAATAGACCTTACCGGGAAGACTGAGGAGTGTGATCTCACGATAGTTGAAACACACCCTCTGGTTCCCCTTCTTAAAGAGAGGAACCACCACCCCGGTCTCCCAATCCAGAAGTACCGCCCCCGATGTCCACGCGATGTTGCAGTCTTGTCAACCAAGACAGCCCCACAGCATCCAGAGCCTTAAGGAACTCCGGACGGATCTCATCCACCCCCAGGGCGTTGCCATTGAGGAGCTTTTTAACTACCTTGGCATCCTCAGCCCCAGAAATAGGAGAGCCCACCACAGATTCCCCAGGCACTGCTTCCTCATAGGAAGACATGTTGGTGGGATTAAGGAGGTCTTCGAAGTATTCCCTCCACCGATCAATAACAGCTGCAGTAGAGGTCAGCAGCGCACCATCCTCACTATACACGGTGTTACAGTGCACTGCTGCCCCCCCTTGAGCCGGCGGATGGTGGTCCAGAATCGCTTCGAAGCCGTCTGGAAGTCGTTTTCCATGGGTTCTCCAAACTCCTCCCATGTCCGAGTTTTTGCCTCTGCGACCGCTGAAGCCGCACTTTGCTTGGCCTGTCGGCTGCCTCTGGAGTCCCATGAGCCAAAAGGACCCGATAGGCTCTTTCTTCAGCTTGACGGCATCCCTCACTGCTGGTGTCCACCAGCGGGTTCTAGGATTACCGCCACAACAGGCACCAAACTCCTTGCGGCCACAGCTCCAATCAGCCGGCTCGACAAGAGAGGCACGGAACATGGTCCACTCAGACTCAATGTCCAGCGCCTCCCTCGTGACATGTTCAAAGTTCTTCCGGAGGCGTTCCCAGCAAACCCTCACAATGCGTTTGGGCCTGCCAGGTCTGTCAGGCATCCTCCCCCACCATCGCAGCCAACTCACCACCAGGTGGTGATCGGTAGAAAGCTCCGCCCCTCTCTTCACCCGAGTGTCCAAAACATGAGACCGCAAATCCGATGACACAACTACAAAATCGATCATGGAACTGCGGCCTAGGGAATCACCCGGTGGAGCACTTTCCAGTACTCCCTCGAGTGAATCCAAAAAGGGTGGGTACTCTGAGCTGCCGTTTGGCGCGTAAGGCCAAACAACAGTCAGGACCTGTCCCCCCACCCGATGGCGGAGGAAAGCTACCCACTGGTCCACTGGGTTGAACTCCAACGTGCAGGCTTTGAGCCGGGGGGCAACAAGAATTGCCACCCGAGCCCGTCGCCTCTCAACGCAAGCATTATAACTCCAAAACAACAAATGCTAATAATGCTTGGAAAAATGTATCTTTGTTAGTTTTACTAGAATAATAATCTTTTGTAAGGTTTGCAGACACAAGTTGTTGTTTTTTGACTCAATATGACAGTATAACTGTCATACTAAATATGAAAGTTGTATAAACATATCTCCAAAACCAAACATGCAACCCATCTAAAGATGCCTGTAATATTGAATCTATGAAAAATAGTTTTTTTTACTCAATATGACAGTATAACTGTCATACTAAATCCATCCATTTTCTTCCGCTTATCCGAGGTCGGGTTGCGGGGGCAGCAGCCTAAACAGAGAAGCCCAGACTTCCCTCGCCCCAGCCACTTTGTCCAGCTCTTCTCGGGGGATCCCGAGGCGTTCCCAGGCCAGCCTGAGACATAGTCTTCCCAATGTGTCCTGGGTCTTCCCCGTGGCCTCCTGCCAATCGGACTTGCCCTAACGAAAAAAGCAATAAAAATGTATTCAAACATGTGAAATGTCTAAAAATGCCTGTAATATTGAATATATGTGAGTTTTACTAGAATCAGTTGTTTTTGTAAGGTTTGCAAATACAAACATTTGGTTTTACACATAACAGTATAACTGCCACATTTAATATGACAGTTATTTAAACATATTTCCTAAACCACACATGAAAAATGTCTAATAATGCCTGGAAAAAAATATTTTTGTGAGTTTTACTGGAAAAACATAGTTTGTAATGTTTGTAAAGACACAAGTTAGTTTTACTCAAGATGACAGTATAACTGTCATAATACATATGAAAGTTATATAAACATAATTCCAAAACCAAACATGCATTATGTCTAAAAATACCTGTAAAATTGTATCCATGTGAGTTTTACTAGAATCATTTTTTGCGATGAGGCGGCGACTTCTCCGGGGTGTACCCCGCCTACCGCCCGATTGTAGCTGAGATAGGCTCCAGCGCCCCCTGCCACCCCAAAAGGGAATAAGCGGTAGAAAATGGATGGATGGGCATTTTTTGTTGTCGTTACTAAATCCATCCATTTTCTTCCGCTTAACCGAGGTCGGGTTGCGGGGGCAGCAGCCTAAACAGAGAAGCCCAGACTTCCCTCTCCCCAGCCACTTCTTCCAGCTCTTCTCGGGGGATCCTGAGGCGTTCCCAGGCCAGCCGGGAGACATAATCTTCCCAATGTGTCCTGGGTCTTCCCCGTGGCCTCCTGCCGGTCGGACATGCCCTAAACACCTCCCTCGGGAGGCGTTCGGGTGGCATCCTGAGCAGATGCCCGAACTACCTCATCTGGCTCCTCTCAATGTGGAGGAGCAGCGCTTTACTCTGAGTTCCTCCCGGATGACAGAGCTTCTTATCCTATCTCTAAGGGAGAGACCCGCCACCCGGCGGAGGAAACTCTTGTCTTTGATCTTGTCATTTCGGTCATAACCATGACCATGGGTGCAGGATGGGAATGTAGATCGACCGGTAAATTTAGAGCTTTTGATTCTGGCTCAGCTCCTTCTTTACCACAATGGATCGATATAGCGTCCTCATTACTGAAAACGCCGCACCGATCCGCCTGTGGATCTCATGATCCACTCTTCCCTCACTCGTGAACAAGACTCCTAGGTACTTGAACTCCTCCACTTGGGGCCATCTAGTATGTGCCATCGCCTCCTCAACCTGGAAATGGCACCCCACCCTTTACCGGGCGAGAACCATGGACTCGGACTTGGAGGTGCTGATTCTCATCCCAGTTGCTTCATACTCGGCCATCCAATGAGAGCTGGAGATCCTGGCCAGTTGAAGCCATCAGGACCACATCAACTGCAAAAAGCAGAGACCTAATCCTGCAACCACCAAACCGGATCCCCTCAACGCCATGACTGCAATTCTGTCCATAAAAGTTAACAACAGAATCGGTGACAAAGGGCAGCCTTGGTGGACCAAGGCTGCCCTACACTGATCATACAGGGAGCGACCCGCCACAATCAGACAGTCCGATACCCCATACTCTTGTCTTTGAGCCGGGGGGACAACAAGAATTGCCACCCCAGCGTCTCATTGCTTGCAACGCCATAGTGCCCTGCCTTCGGCTGCCGCTCAGCTCACACTGCACCCGACCTCTATAACCCAGCCCATGAGTGGTGAGCCCATTGGAGGAGGGAACCACGTTGCTTCATTGAGCTGAGCCAGCCAACAGGCGCTCGCCATCGTGCCCCACCTCTGGGCCTGGCTCCACAGGGGAGACACGGTGACCTGCGTCCGGGCGAGGAAAAATCTAGGACCTCGATTTTTGCTTTTCATAAAGGTCTTTGAGCTGCTCTTTGTCTGATCCCTCACCTAGGACCTATTTGTCTTGGGAGAGCCTACGAGGGGGCATAGAAGCCCACAGACAGCATAGCTCCTAGGATCAGTGGGCTCCGCAAACTCCTCTACCACGATAAGGTGGCGGCTCAGAAAGGAGGTTATATAAACATAACTCCAAAACCAAGATTAGGTTGTTTTTTTTCACCATGACAATGTACCCTCATCCATCCATCCATTTTCTACCGCTTATTCCCTTTGGGGTCGCGGGGGGGCACTGGAGCCTATCTCAGCTACAATCAGGCGGAAGGCTGGTACACCCTGGACAAGACGACAGCTCATCGCAGGGCCAACACAGATAGACAGACAACATTCACACTCACATTCACACACTAGGGCCAATTTGGTGTTGCCAATCAACCTATCCCCAGGTGCATGTCTTTGGAGGTGGGAGGAAGACGGAGTACCCGGAGGGAACCCACGCACTCACGGGGAGAACATGCAAACTCCACACAGAAAGATCCCGAGCCAGGGATTGAACCAAGGACTACTCAGGTCCTTCGTATTGTGAGGCAGACGCACTAACCCCTCTTCCACCGTGCTGCCCAATGTACACTCAATATGACAATAAATTAAACAAAACTCCTAAACTACACTTAAAAATTAGCTAATATTGCCTGAAATAATGCATTCTTGTGAGTTTTACTCGAAACATATGCTTTTTTTTAAGGCTTGCAAACACAAAAAGCAGTTTTTACTCAATAATGACAGTAATGTTCTTAAAATTCTGAGACAATGCGAAAAAAGCAATAAAAATGTATTCCAACATAATTCCTAAACCAACATTGCAAAATGTCTAAAAATGCCTGTAATATTAAATCCATGTGAGTTTTACTAGAATCAGTTGTTTTAGTAAGGTTTGCAAAAACAAAAATTTGGTTTTACTCTTTATGAAAGTAAACTGTCACACTCAATATGACAATTTTTTAATCATAACTCCTAAACTACTCATTCAAAATGGCTAATAATGTTTGAAATAATGGATCCTTGGGAGTTTTCCTCGAAACATATGCTTTCTTAAGGCTTGCAAACACAAAAAGTATTTTTTTACTCAATATGACAGTAATGTTCTTCAATTCCTGAGATAATGCGAAAAAAGCAAAAAAAAATTATTCAATCATAATTTCTAAACCAAACATGCAAAATGTGTAAAAATGCCTGTATTATTGAATCCATGTGAGTTTTACTAGAATCAGTTGTTTTAGTAAAGTTTGCAAAAACGAAAATTAGGTTTTACTCTTTATGAAAGTAAACGTCACACTCAATATGACAGTTTTTTAATCATAACTCCTAAACTACTCATGCAAAATGGCTAATAATGTTTGAAATAATGGATCCTTGGGAGTTTTCCTTGAAACAAATGCTTTCTTAAGGCTTGCAAACATAAAACGTTTTTTTTTTTACTCAATATGACAGTAATGTTCTTAAAATTCTGAGATAATGCGAAATGAGCAATAAAAATGTATTCCAACATAATTCCTAAACCAACAATGCAAAATGTCTAAAAATGCAAGTAATATTATAGCCTTGTGAGTTTCACTAGAATCAGTTGTTTTAGTAAGATTTGCAAAAGCAAAAATTAGGTTTTACTCTTTATGAAAGTAAACTGTCACACTCAATATGACAATTTTTTAATCATAACTCCTAAACCACTCATGCAAAATGGCTAATAATGTTTGAAATAATGGATCCTTGGGAGTTTTCCTCGAAACATATGCTTTCTTAAGGCTTGCAAACACAAAAAGTATTTTTTTTACTCAATATGACAGTAATGTTCTTAAAATCCTGAGATAATGCGAAAAAAGCCATAAAAATCTATTTAATCATAATTTCCAAACTAAACATGCAAAATGTGTAAAAATGCCTGTATTATTGAATCCATGTGAGTTTTACTAGAATCAGTTGTTTTAGTAAAGTTTGCAAAAACAAAAATTAGGTTTTTCTCTTTAGGAAAGTAAACTGTCTCACTCAATATGACAGTTTTTTAATCATAACTCCTAAACTACTCTTGCAAAATGGCTAATAATGTTTGAAATAATGCATCCTTGTGAGTTTTACTCGAAACATATGTTTTTTTAAGGCTTGCAAACACAAAATGTAGTTTTTTACTCAATATGACAGTAATGTTCTTAAAATCCTGAGATAATGCGAAAAAAGCCATAAAAATGTATTCAATCATAATTTCTAAACTAAACATGCAAAATGTGTAAAAATGCCTGTATTATTGAATCCAAGTGAGTTTTACTAGAATCAGTTGTTTTAGTAAAGTTTGCAAAAACAAAAATTAGGTTTTACTCTTTATGTAAGTAAACTGTCACACTCAATATGACAGTTTTTTAATCATAACTCCTAAACTACTCATGCAAAATGGCTAATAATGTTTAAAATAATGTATCCTTGGGAGTTTTCCTCGAAACATATGCTTTCTTAAGGCTTGCAAACACAAAAAGTATTTTTTTTACGCAATATGACAGTAATGTTCTTAAAATCCTGAGATAATGCGAAAAAAGCCATAAAAATCTATTTAATCATAATTTCCAAACTAAACATGCAAAATGTGTAAAAATGCCTGTAATATTGAATCCATGTGAGTTTTACTAGAATCAGTTGTTTTAGTGAAGTTTGCAAAAACAAAAATTAGGTTTTACTCTTTATGAAAGTAAACTGTCTCACTCAATATGACAGTTTTTTAATCATAACTCCTAAACTACTCTTGCAAAATGGCTAATAATGTTTGAAATAATGGATTCTTGGGAGTTTACCTCGAAACATATGCTTTCTTAAGCCTTGCAAACACAAAAAGTATTTTTTTACTCAATATGACAGTAATGTTCTTAAAATCCTGAGATAATGCGAAAAAAGCCATAAAAATGTATTCAATCATAATTTCTAAACTAAACATGCAAAATGTGTAAAAATGCCTGTATTATTGAATCCAAGTGAGTTTTACTAGAATCAGTTGTTTTAGTAAAGTTTGCAAAAACAAAAATTAGGTTTTACTCTTTATGTAAGTAAACTGTCACACTCAATATGACAGTTTTTTAATCATAACTCCTAAACTACTCATGCAAAATGGCTAATAATGTTTAAAATAATGTATCCTTGGGAGTTTTCCTCGAAACATATGCTTTCTTAAGGCTTGCAAACACAAAAAGTATTTTTTTTACGCAATATGACAGTAATGTTCTTAAAATCCTGAGATAATGCGAAAAAAGCAATAAAAATGTATTCAATCATAATTTCTAAACTAAACATGCAAAATGTGTAAAAATGCCTGTATTATTGAATCCATGTGAGTTTAACTAGAATCAGTTGTTTTAGTAAGGTTTGCAAAAACAAAAATTAGGTTTTACTCTTTATGTAAGTAAACTGTCACACTCAATATGACAGTTTTTTAATCATAACTCCTAAACTACTCATGCAAAATGGCTAATAATGTTTGAAATAATGCATCCTTGTGAGTTTTACTCGAAACATATGTTTTTTTAAGGCTTGCAAAATGTAGTTTTTTACTCAATATGACAGTAATGTTCTTAAAATCCTGAGATAATGCGAAAAAAGCCATAAAAATGTATTTAATCATAATTTCCAAACTAAACATGCAAAATGTGTAAAAATGCCTGTAATATTGAATCCATGTGAGTTTTACTAGAATCAGTTGTTTTAGTGAAGTTTGCAAAAACAAAAATTAGGTTTTACTCTTTATGAAAGTAAACCGTCTCACTCAATATGACAGTTTTTTAATCATAACTCCTAAACTACTCTTGCAAAATGGCTAATAATGTTTGAAATAATGGATTCTTGGGAGTTTACCTCGAAACATATGCTTTCTTAAGCCTTGCAAACACAAAAAGTATTTTTTTACTCAATATGACAGTAATGTTCTTAAAATCCTGAGATAATGCGAAAAAAGCCATAAAAATGTATTCAATCATAATTTCTAAACTAAACATGCAAAATGTGTAAAAATGCCTGCATTATTGAATCCATGTGAGTTTTACTAGAATCAGTTGTTTTAGTGAAGTTTGCAAAAACAAAAATTAGGTTTTACTCTTATGTAAGTAAACTGTCACACTCAATATGACAGTTTTTTAATCATAACTCCTAAACTACTCATGCAAAATGGCTAATAATGTTTGAAATAATGGATCCTTGGGAGTTTTCCTTGAAACAAATGCTTTCTTAAGGCTTGCAAACATAAAACGTATTTTTTTTACTCAATATTACGGTAATGTTCTTAAAATTCTGAGATAATGCGAAATGAGCAATAAAAATGTATTCCAACATAATTCCTAAACCAACAATGCAAAATGTCTAAAAATGCAAGTAATATTATAGCCTTGTGAGTTTCACTAGAATCAGTTGTTTTAGTAAGATTTGCAAAAGCAAAAATTAGGTTTTACTCTTTATGAAAGTAAACTGTCACACTCAATATGACAATTTTTTAATCATAACTCCTAAACCACTCATGCAAAATGGCTAATAATGTTTGAAATAATGGATCCTTGGGAGTTTTCCTCGAAACATATGCTTTCTTAAGGCTTGCAAACACAAAAAGTATTTTTTTTACTCAAAATGACAGTAATGTTCTTAAAATCCTGAGATAATGCGAAAAAAGCAATAAAAGTGTATTCAATCATAATTTCTAAACTAAACATGCAAAATGTGTAAAAATGCCTGTATTATTGAATCCATGTGAGTTTTACTAGAATCAGTTGTTTTAGTAAAGTTTGCAAAAACAAAAATTAGGTTTTTCTCTTTATGAAAGTAAACTGTCTCACTCAATATGACAGTTTTTTAATCATAACTCCTAAACTACTCTTGCAAAATGGCTAATAATGTTTGAAATAATGCATCCTTGTGAGTTTTACTCGAAACATATGTTTTTTTAAGGCTTGCAAACACAAAATGTAGTTTTTTACTCAATATGACAGTAATGTTCTTAAAATCCTGAGATAATGCGAAAAAAGCCATAAAAATGTATTTAATCATAATTTCCAAACTAAAGATGCAAAATGTGTAAAAATGTCTGTAATATTGAATCCATGTGAGTTTTACTAGAATCAGTTGTTTTAGTGAAGTTTGCAAAAACAAAAATTAGGTTTTACTCTTTATGAAAGTAAACTGTCTCACTCAATATGACAGTTTTTTAATCATAACTCCTAAACTACTCTTGCAAAATGGCTAATAATGTTTGAAATAATGGATTCTTGGGAGTTTACCTCGAAACATATGCTTTCTTAAGCCTTGCAAACACAAAAAGTATTTTTTTACTCAATATGACAGTAATGTTCTTAAAATCCTGAGATAATGCGAAAAAAGCCATAAAAATGTATTCAATCATAATTTCTAAACTAAACATGCAAAATGTGTAAAAATGCCTGTATTATTAAATCCATGTGAGTTTTACTAGAATCAGTTGTTTTAGTAAAGTTTGCAAAAACAAAAATTAGGTTTTACTCTTTATGAAAGTAAACTGTCACACTCAATATGATATTTATTTAATCATAACTCCTAAACTACACATGCAAAATGTCTAATGATGCCTCAAATAATGCATTCTACGGAGTTTTACGGAACATATACTTTTTCAAATCTTGCAAACACAAAAAGTAGTTTTTTACTCAATATGACAGTAAATTCCTAAAATACTGAGATAATGCAAAAAAAAAGCAATTAAAATATATTCAATCATATTTCCTAAAACAAACGTGCAAAATGTGTAAAAATGCCTGTAACATTGAATCCATGTGAGTTTTACTAGATTAGGTTGTGTTTGAAATTTTTATAAATACAAAAATTAGGTTTTTTTCATCATGACAATGTACACCCAAATGACAGTAAATTAAACATAACTCCTAAACTACACTTAAAAATGAGCTAATATTGCCTGAAATAATGCATCCTTGTGAGTTTTACTCGAAACATATGTTTTTTAAGGCTTGCAAACACAAAATGTAGTTTTTTACTCAATATGACAGTAATGTTCTTAAAATCCTGAGATAATGCGAAAAAAGCCATAAAAATGTATTTAATCATAATTTCCAAACTAAACATGCAAAATGTGTAAAAATGCCTGTATTATTGAATCCATGTGAGTTTTACTAGAATCAGTTGTTTTAGTGAAGTTTGCAAAAACAAAAATTAGGTTTTACTCTTTATGAAAGTAAACTGTCTCACTCAATATGACAGTTTTTTAATCATAACTCCTAAACTACACTTGCAAAATGGCTAATAATGTTTGAAATAATGGATTCTTGGGAGTTTACCTCGAAACATATGCTTTCTTAAGCCTTGCAAACACAAAAAGTATTTTTTTACTCAATATGACAGTAATGTTCTTAAAATCCTGAGATAATGCGAAAAAAGCCATAAAAATGTATTCAATCATAATTTCTAAACTAAACATGCAAAATGTGTAAAAATGCCTGCATTATTGAATCCATGTGAGTTTTACTAGAATCAGTTGTTTTAGTGAAGTTTGCAAAAACAAAAATTAGGTTTTACTCTTTATGAAAGTAAACTGTCACACTCAATATGACAGTTTTTTAATCATAACTCCTAAACTACTCATGCAAAATGGCTAATAATGCAAGTAATATTATAGCCTTGTGAGTTTCACTAGAATCAGTTGTTTTAGTAAGATTTGCAAAAGCAAAAATTAGGTTTTACTCTTTATGAAAGTAAACTGTCACACTCAATATGACAATTTTTTAATCATAACTCCTAAACCACTCATGCAAAATGGCTAATAATGTTTGAAATAATGGATCCTTGGGAGTTTTCCTCGAAACATATGCTTTCTTAAGGCTTGCAAACACAAAAAGTATTTTTTTTACTCAATATGACAGTAATGTTCTTAAAATCCTGAGATAATGCGAAAAAAGCCATAAAAATCTATTTAATCATAATTTCCAAACTAAACATGCAAAATGTGTAAAAATGCCTGTATTATTGAATCCATGTGAGTTTTACTAGAATCAGTTGTTTTAGTAAAGTTTGCAAAAACAAAAATTAGGTTTTTCTCTTTAGGAAAGTAAACTGTCTCACTCAATATGACAGTTTTTTAATCATAACTCCTAAACTACTCTTGCAAAATGGCTAATAATGTTTGAAATAATGCATCCTTGTGAGTTTTACTCGAAACATATGTTTTTTTAAGGCTTGCAAACACAAAATGTAGTTTTTTACTCAATATGACAGTAATGTTCTTAAAATCCTGAGATAATGCGAAAAAAGCCATAAAAATGTATTCAATCATAATTTCTAAACTAAACATGCAAAATGTGTAAAAATGCCTGTATTATTGAATCCAAGTGAGTTTTACTAGAATCAGTTGTTTTAGTAAAGTTTGCAAAAACAAAAATTAGGTTTTACTCTTTATGTAAGTAAACTGTCACACTCAATATGACAGTTTTTTAATCATAACTCCTAAACTACTCATGCAAAATGGCTAATAATGTTTAAAATAATGTATCCTTGGGAGTTTTCCTCGAAACATATGCTTTCTTAAGGCTTGCAAACACAAAAAGTATTTTTTTTACGCAATATGACAGTAATGTTCTTAAAATCCTGAGATAATGCGAAAAAAGCCATAAAAATCTATTTAATCATAATTTCCAAACTAAACATGCAAAATGTGTAAAAATGCCTGTAATATTGAATCCATGTGAGTTTTACTAGAATCAGTTGTTTTAGTGAAGTTTGCAAAAACAAAAATTAGGTTTTACTCTTTATGAAAGTAAACTGTCTCACTCAATATGACAGTTTTTTAATCATAACTCCTAAACTACTCTTGCAAAATGGCTAATAATGTTTGAAATAATGGATTCTTGGGAGTTTACCTCGAAACATATGCTTTCTTAAGCCTTGCAAACACAAAAAGTATTTTTTTACTCAATATGACAGTAATGTTCTTAAAATCCTGAGATAATGCGAAAAAAGCCATAAAAATGTATTCAATCATAATTTCTAAACTAAACATGCAAAATGTGTAAAAATGCCTGTATTATTGAATCCAAGTGAGTTTTACTAGAATCAGTTGTTTTAGTAAAGTTTGCAAAAACAAAAATTAGGTTTTACTCTTTATGTAAGTAAACTGTCACACTCAATATGACAGTTTTTTAATCATAACTCCTAAACTACTCATGCAAAATGGCTAATAATGTTTAAAATAATGTATCCTTGGGAGTTTTCCTCGAAACATATGCTTTCTTAAGGCTTGCAAACACAAAAAGTATTTTTTTTACGCAATATGACAGTAATGTTCTTAAAATCCTGAGATAATGCGAAAAAAGCAATAAAAATGTATTCAATCATAATTTCTAAACTAAACATGCAAAATGTGTAAAAATGCCTGTATTATTGAATCCATGTGAGTTTAACTAGAATCAGTTGTTTTAGTAAGGTTTGCAAAAACAAAAATTAGGTTTTACTCTTTATGTAAGTAAACTGTCACACTCAATATGACAGTTTTTTAATCATAACTCCTAAACTACTCATGCAAAATGGCTAATAATGTTTAAAATAATGTATCCTTGGGAGTTTTCCTCGAAACATATGCTTTCTTAAGGCTTGCAAACACAAAAAGTATTTTTTTAAGCAATATGACAGTAATGTTCTTAAAATCCTGAGATAATGCGAAAAAAGCAATAAAAGTGTATTCAATCATAATTTCTAAACTAAACAAGCAAAATGTGTAAAAATGCCTGTATTATTGAATCCATGTGAGTTTTACTAGAATCAGTTTTTTTAGTAAAGTTTGCAAAAACAAAAATTAGGTTTTTCTCTTTATGAAAGTAAACTGTCTCACTCAATATGACAGTTTTTTAATCATAACTCCTAAACTACTCTTGCAAAATGGCTAATAATGTTTGAAATAATGCATCCTTGTGAGTTTTACTCGAAACATATGTTTTTTTAAGGCTTGCAAACAAAAAATGTAGTTTTTTACTCAATATGACAGTAATGTTCTTAAAATCCTGAGATAATGCGAAAAAAGCCATAAAAATGTAATTAATCATAATTTCCAAACTAAACATGCAAAATGTGTAAAAATGCCTGTAATATTGAATCCATGTGAGTTTTACTAGAATCAGTTGTTTTAGTGAAGTTTGCAAAAACAAAAATTAGGTTTTACTCTTTATGAAAGTAAACTGTCTCACTCAATATGACAGTTTTTTAATCATAACTCCTAAACTACTCTTGCAAAATGGCTAATAATGTTTGAAATAATGGATTCTTGGGAGTTTACCTCGAAACATATGCTTTCTTAAGCCTTGCAAACACAAAAAGTATTTTTTTACTCAATATGACAGTAATGTTCTTAAAATCCTGAGATAATGCGAAAAAAGCCATAAAAATGTATTCAATCATAATTTCTAAACTAAACATGCAAAATGTGTAAAAATGCCTGTATTATTGAATCCAAGTGAGTTTTTCTAGAATCAGTTGTTTTAGTAAAGTTTGCAAAAACAAAAATTAGGTTTTACTCTTTATGTAAGTAAACTGTCACACTCAATATGACAGTTTTTTAATCATAACTCCTAAACTACTCATGCAAAATGGCTAATAATGTTTAAAATAATGTATCCTTGGGAGTTTTCCTCGAAACATATGCTTTCTTAAGGCTTGCAAACACAAAAAGTATTTTTTTTACGCAATATGACAGTAATGTTCTTAAAATCCTGAGATAATGCGAAAAAAGCAATAAAAATGTATTCAATCATAATTTCTAAACTAAACATGCAAAATGTGTAAAAATGCCTGTATTATTGAATCCATGTGAGTTTAACTAGAATCAGTTGTTTTAGTAAGGTTTGCAAAAACAAAAATTAGGTTTTACTCTTTATGAAAGTAAACTGTCACACTCAATATGATATTTATTTAATCATAACTCCTAAACTACACATGCAAAATGTCTAATGATGCCTCAAAATATGCATTCTACGGAGTTTTACGGAACATATACTTTTTAAAATCTTGCAAACACAAAAAGTAGTTTTTTACTCAATATGACAGTAAATTCCTAAAATACTGAGATAATGCAAAAAAAAAGCAATTAAAATATATTCAATCATATTACCTAAAACAAACGTGCAAAATGTGTAAAAATGCCTGTAACATTGAATCCATGTGAGTTTTACTAGACTAGGTTGTGTTTGAAATTTTTATAAATACAAAAATTAGGTTTTTTTCATCATGACAATGTACACCCAAATGACAGTAAATTAAACATAACTCCTAAACTACACTTAAAAATGAGCTAATATTGCCTGAAATAATGCATCCTTGTGAGTTTTACTCGAAACATATGTTTTTTAAGGCTTGCAAACACAAAATGTAGTTTTTTACTCAATATGACAGTAATGTTCTTAAAATCCTGAGATAATGCGAAAAAAGCCATAAAAATGTATTTAATCATAATTTCCAAACTAAACATGCAAAATGTGTAAAAATGCCTGTATTATTGAATCCATGTGAGTTTTACTAGAATCAGTTGTTTTAGTGAAGTTTGCAAAAACAAAAATTAGGTTTTACTCTTTATGAAAGTAAACTGTCTCACTCAATATGACAGTTTTTTAATCATAACTCCTAAACTACACTTGCAAAATGGCTAACAATGTTTGAAATAATGGATTCTTGGGAGTTTACCTCGAAACATATGCTTTCTTAAGCCTTGCAAACACAAAAAGTATTTTTTTACTCAATATGACAGTAATGTTCTTAAAATCCTGAGATAATGCGAAAAAAGCCATAAAAATGTATTCAATCATAATTTCTAAACTAAACATGCAAAATGTGTAAAAATGCCTGCATTATTGAATCCATGTGAGTTTTACTAGAATCAGTTGTTTTAGTGAAGTTTGCAAAAACAAAAATTAGGTTTTACTCTTTATGAAAGTAAACTGTCACACTCAATATGACAGTTTTTTAATCATAACTCCTAAACTACTCATGCAAAATGGCTAATAATGTTTGAAATAATGGATCCTTGGGAGTTTTCCTCGAAACATATGCTTTCTTAAGGCTTGCAAACACAAAAAGTATTTTTTTTACTCAATATGACAGTAATGTTCTTAAAATCCTGAGATAATGCGAAAAAAGCCAAAAAAATGTATTCAATCATAATTTCTTAACTAAACATGCAAAATAAGAAAAAATGCCTGTATTATTGAATCCATGTGAGTTTAACTAGAATCAGTGGTTTTAGTAAGGTTTGCAAAAACAAAAATTAGGTTTTACTCTTTATGAAAGTAAACTGTCACACTCAATATGACATTTATTTAATCAAAACTCCTAAACTGCACATGCAAAATGTCTAATGATGCCTCAAATAATGCATTTTACGGAGTTTTACTCGAAACATATGCTTTTTCAAATCTTTCAAACAAAAAGTAACTTTTTACTCAATATGACGGTAATATTCCTAAAATACTGAGATAATGCGAAAAAAGCAATGAAAATATATTCAATCATATTTCCTAAATCAAACATGCAAAATGTGTAAAAATGCCTGTAAAATTGAATCCATGTGAGTTTTACTAGTTTAGGTTGTGTTTGAAATTTTTGCAAATACAAAAATTAGGTTTTTTTTTCACCATGACGATGTACACTCAATATGACAGTAAATTAAACATAACTCCTAAACTACACTTAAAAATGAGCTAATGTTGCCTGAAATAATGCATTCTTGTGAGTTTTACTCGAAACATGCTTTTTTAAGGCTTGCAAACACAAATAGTAGTTTTTATTCAATATGACAGTAATGTTCTTAAAATTCGGAGATAATGCGAAAAAAGCAATAAAAATGTATTCCAACATAAATCCTAAACCAACAATGCAAAATGTCTAAAAATGCCTGTAATATTAAATCCATGTGAGTTTTACTAGAATCAGTTGTTTTAGTGAAGTTTGCAAAAACAAAAATTAGGTTTTACTCTTTATGAAAGTAAACTGTCACACTGAATATTTTTAATCATAACTCCTAAACTACTCATGCAAAATGGCTAATAATGTTTGAAATAATGGATTCTACGGAGTTTTCCTCGAAACATATGCTTTCTTAAGGCTTACAAACACAAAAAGTATTTTTTTTACTCAATATGACAGTAATGTGCTTAAAATCCTGAGATAATGCGAAAAAAGCAATACAAATGTATTCAATCATAATTTTTAAACTAAACATGCAAAATTTGTAAAAAATGCCTGTAATATTGAATCCATGTGCGTTTTACTAAAATCGGTTGTGTTTGAAATTTTTGCAAATAAAAAAATTATGTTTTTTTTTCACCATGACAAGTACACTCAATATAAGAGTAAATAAACATAATTCCTAAACTACAAATAAAAATGAGCTACTATTGCCTGAAATAATGCATTATTGTGAGTTTTACTCGAAACATATGCTTTTTTAAGGCTTGCAAACACAAAAAGTAGTTTTTTACTCAATATGATAGTAATGTTCTTAAAATCCTGAGATAATGCCTGTAATATTGAATCCATGTGAGTTTTACTAGAATCGGTTGTGTTTGAAATTTTTGCAAATAAAAAAAATAGGTTTTTTTTCCACCATGACAATGTACAGTCAATATGACAGTAAATAAACATAACTCCTAAACTACACATAAAAATGAGCTATTATTGCCTGAAATAATGCATTATTGTTAGTTTTACTCGAAACATATGCTTTTTTTAAGGCTTGCAAACACAAAAAGTAGTTTTTTACTCAATATGACAGTAATATTCCTAAAATCCTGAGATAATGCGAAAAAAGCAATACAAATGTATTCCATCATAATTTCTAAACCAAAAGGCAAAATGTCTAAAAATAACTGTAATATTGAATGCATGTGAGTTTTACTAGAATCAGTTGTTTTTGTAAGGTTTGCAAATACAAAAATTAGGTTTTACTCTATATGAGAGTACACTGTTACATTTAATATGACAGTTATTTAAACATAACTCCTAAACAACAAATAAAATGACTAATTGCCTGGAGATGTATCTTTGAGTTTTACTAAAATGTTCTTTTGTTAGGTTTGCAAAGACACAAGTTAGTTTTTTTTAAACTCAATATGATAGTATCACTGTCATACTAAATAAGAAAGTTGTATAAACATAATTTCAAAACTACACATGCAATCCGTCTAAAAATGCCTGTAATATTGAATCTATGTGAGTTTTACCAGAATCAGGTATTTTGGTAAGGTTTACAATTACAAAAATTAGGTTTTACTCATAATGACAGTATAACTGCCACATTCAATAAGGCAGTTATTTAAACATAACCCCTAAACCACATGCAAAATGGCTTATAATGCTTAGAGATGTATCTTTGTGAGTTTTACTAGAAAACATATCATTTGTAAGGTTTTTTAAAGACACAAGTTAGTTTTTTTTACTCAATATAATAGTATAAATGTCATACTAAATGTATCCATTTTCTTCCGCTTTTCCGAGGTCGGGTTGCGGGGGCAGCAGCCTAAGCAGAGAAGCCCAGACTTCCCTCTCCCCAGCCACTTCGTCCAGCTCTTCTCGGGGGATCCCGAAGCGTTCCCAGGCCAGCCGGCTGACATAGTCTTCCCAATGTGTACTGGGGCTTCCCCGTGGCCTCCTGCCAGTCGGACTTGCCCTAACGAAAAAAACAATTAAAATGTATTCAAACACAACTCCTAAACCAAACATGTGAAATGTCTAAAATACCTGCAATATTGAATCTATGTGAGTTTTACTAGAATCAGTTGTTTTTGTAAGGTTTGCAAATACAAAAATTAGGTTTAACACTTAATGACAGTATAACTGCCACACTCAATTTGACAGTTATTAAAACATAACTCCTAAACTACACATGAACATTTTCTAATAATGCATGAAGAAATGTATCTTTTGTGAGTTTTACTAGTAACATTTTCTTTTGTAAGCATTGCAAAGACACAAGTTAGTTTGTTTTACTCACTATGACTTTACTGTCACACTCAATATGACAGTTTTTTAAACATAAATCCTAAACCGCACATGCAAAATGGCTAATAATGCCTGTAGAAATGTATCTTTGAGTTTTACTGGGAAAAATATTTTGTAAGGTTTGTAAAGACACGAGTTAGTTGTTTTTTTTACTCAATATGACAGTATTACTGTAATACTAAATATGAAAGTTATATAAACACAACTCCAAAACCAAACATGCAATTATGTCTAAACATGACTGTGATATTGTATCTGTGAGTTTTACTAGAATCAATTGTTTTTGTAAGGTTTGCAAATACAAAATTTAGGTTTTACTCACTATGACAGTTATTTAAACATAAATCCTAAACAACAAATGCAAATGGCTAATAATGCTTGGAGAACTGTATCTTTGTTGTAGAGAGCCTGCTGACCAACAGCATCTCTGTCTGGACTGGAGCCTGCAGTGCCTCAGACTGGAAGTCTCTCCAGAGAGTGGTGAGGACGGCGGGAAAGATCTTCAGGAATCCTCTTCCTCCTATCCAGGAGATCGCAAAAAGCGCTGCATGACCGGGGCTCAGAAAATTTGCAAAGACTCCTCCCACCCCCACCAAGGACTGTTTTCACTGCTGGACTCTAGAAAGAGGTTCCGCAGCCTCCGAAGCAGAACCTCCAGCTTCTTCCCTCAGGCCGTAAGACTCTTGAACGCATTATAATTAAATTATCCCCTCAACTCCCCTCAAAATGGATTAACTCGCTGGAATAAAAAAAAAAACAATATAACATACACCCATAAACGTGGGCGCATGTGGAAAAAGTGCAATATATTTATCTGCACAGTAATCTTTTTATTTATTTATATATATTTAAGTATATTTATTTATTTTATATATATATTTATTTATTATTTATATTTATTTATATATGCACCTTATTGCTTTTTTATCCTGCACTACCATGAGCTTATGTAACGAAATTGTGTTATCTGTGCTGTAAAGTTCAAATCTGAATGACAATAAAAAGAAAGTCTAAGTCTTTACCAGAATAATGATCTTTTGTAAGGTTTGCAAAGACGCAAGTTAGTTGTTTTTTTTTTACTCAATATGACAGTATAACTGTCATACTAAATATGAAAGTTGTAAAAACATAACTCCAAAACCAAACAAGCAATCCATCTAAAAATGCATGTAATATTCAATCTATGTGAGTTTTACCAGAATCAGGTATTTTGGTAAGGTTTACAATTACAAAAATTAGGTTTTACTCATGACAGTATACCTGCCACATTCAATTTGACATTTATTTAAACATAACTCCTAAACCACACATGCACAATGGCTAATAATACCTGGGGAAATGTCTCTCTGTGAGTTTTACTAGAAAAAATATATTGTGTAAGGTTTGTAAAGACACAAGTTAGTTTTTTTTACTCAATATAACAGTATAGCTGTCATACTATATATAAATAAATAAATAAATAAATAAATGGGTTGTACTTGTATAGCGCTTTTCTACCTTCAAGGTACTCAAAGCGCTTTGACACTACTTCCACATTTACCCATCACACACTGATGGAGGGAGCTGCCATGCAAGGCGCTAACCAGCACCCATCAGGAGCAAGGGTGAAGTGTCTTGCTCAGGACACAACGGACATGACGAGGTTGGTACTAGGTGGGGATTGAACCAGGGACCCTCGGGTCGAGCACGGCCATTCTTCCACTGTGCCAAACATCACTCCAAAACCAAACATGTATTATGTCTAAAAATGCCTGTAATATTGTATCTGTGTGAGTTTTACTAGAATCAGTTGTTTTTGTAAGGTTTTCAAATACCAAAATTAGGTTTTATTTACTTTGACAGTTATTTAAACATAACTCCTAAACAACAAATGCAAAATAGCTAATAATGCTTGGAGAGATGTATCGTTGTTATAGCGAGCCTGCTGACCAACAGCATCTCTGTCTGGACTGGAGCCTGCAGTGCCTCAGACTGGAAGTATCTCCAGAGAGTGGTGAGGACGGCGGAAAAGATCATCAGGACTCCTCTTCCTCCTATCCAGGAGATCGCAAAAAGTGCTGCCTGACCAGGGCTCAGAAAATTTGCAAAGACTCCTCCCACCCCCACCAAGGACTGTTTTCACTGCTGGACTCTAGAAAGAGGTTCCGCAGCCTCCGAAGCTTCTGTAGCAGCTTCTTCCCTCAGGCCGTAAGACTCTTAAACGCATCATAATTAAATTATCTCCTCAACTCCCCTCAAAATGAATTATCTCGCTGGAATGAAATAAACAATATAACATACACCCATAAACGTGGGCGCATGTGGAAAAAGTGCAATATATTTATCTGCACAGTAATCTATTTATCTATTCATATATATTTATATTTATTTATTTATTATATATATATATATATATATATATATATATATATATATATATATATATATATATATATATATATGTGTATATATGTATATATATATATATATATGTGTATATATATGTATATATATATATATATATATATATATATATATATATATATATATATATATATATATATATATATATATATATATATATATATAGTATTTATATATTATTTATATATATTTATGTATCGAAATATGCACCTAATTGCTTTTTTATCCTGCACTACGACATTTCGTTCTTATCTGTGCTGTAAAGTTCAAATTTGAATGACAATAAAAAGAAAGTCTAAGTCTAAGTCTAAGTCTTTACTAGAATAACGATCTTTTGTAAGGTTTGCAAAGACTCAAGTTAGGTTTTTTTTTTCCCCAATGGTAATACACAGTATAACTGTCATACTAAATATGAAAGTTGTATAATCAAAACTCCAAAACCAAACATGCAATCCGTCTAAAATGCATGTAATCTTGAATCTATGTGAGTTTTACCAGAATCAGGTATT
>NC_084579.2:23750532-23758032 GCF_033978685.3 Nerophis lumbriciformis
AGCTAAGTTACAGGGGAAGCTATCCCCGGAGAATTGTAGCAAGCTACACTACAAGCTACACCGCAAAAGTAACTTGCTACATCAAAGCTACATTTAACGGCATTTATATCTGTGTTATTTAGATATACGCTGGCTGTGTGGTGACATCAACACGCACTAGTGGACAATGTAAGAACAGTTATGCCTGATGCGATGTTGATGATTAAAGCATCCAAATCCATCTAACCGTCTCAATATTGAACCGCAACAAAGTACACCTACAAACATTACAGTGGCGACGAGGACTTAAATGGATTTTCGCGTGAAGACTGTTCAAAAGGAAAGAAGGAAGTTCCGATGCTGAACATTCACAACTCGCAACGTGAGTTATAAAGCTAAAAGCTAACCAGTTAGCAACATACAGTGGATGCTAAGAAACTAGCAAGGTAAAAATAAAAATGATGAACTCTGCCATAGCAAGCCATGCTGCTATTCTGCCGTTTGACACGGAGATGGATCCAACTTCAGTCGGGACAAGATGGAGTAAGTGGATCCAACGATTTGACAACTTTCTAGTTGCAATGAACATTGTGAATGCCCATCCATCCCTTCCATCCATTTCTACCGCTTATTCCCTTTGGGGTCGCTGGAGCCTATCTCAGCTACCTCATCGCAGGGCCAACACAGATAGACAGACAAAATTCACACTAACATCCACACACTAGGGCCAATTTAGTGTTGCCAATCAACCTATCCCCAGGTGCATGTCTTTGGAGGTGGGAGGGAGCCGGAGTACCCGAAAGGAACCCACGCAGTCACGGGGAGGACATGCAAACTCCACACAGAAAGATCCCGAGCCCGTGATTGAACCCAAGACTACTCAGGACCTTCATATTGTGAGGCAGATGCACTAACCCCTCTTCACCGTGCTGCCTGGAAGAAAAAGGGCTTTGCTTCTGCACTTAGCTGGGGAACGTGTGCATGACATATATGACACGCTTGCAGGCGAAGATGATGATTTTGAAACAACAAAAACGAAACTTGATGGATACTTCACCCCTAAGAAAAACACTCAATATATTGTATACAAGTTTAGGAAAGCCACACAAACCGGGAGAAAATCTGGACACATATCACACGAGGTTAGGCATGCTATTCAAAGACTGTGAATTTATCGATGTGGCCAGTGAGATAAAAGCACAGCTCATTCAGAGCTGCACTTCCTCGAGAATCCGCAGGAGGGCGCTCAGAGACCTTGAAATGACGCTGGAAGCGCTGCTGAATTTTGGGAGAACGTTAGAAATATCAGAACAGCAAGCAGAGGGTATAGAACAAGGTGCATCCACTGCTGTTAACCATACTTGCCAACCCTCCCGGATTTTCCGGGAGACTCCCGAAATTCAGCGCCTCTCCCGAAAACCTCCCGGGACAAATTTTCTCCTGAAAATCTCCCGAAATTCAGGCGAAGCTGGAGGCCACGCCCCCTCCAGCTCCATGCGGACCTGAGTGAGGACAGCCTGTTCCCACAATATAAACAGCGTGCCTGCCCAATGACGTTATAACTGTAGAATGATCGAGGGCGAATTCTTGGTTTCTTATAAGGGTTTATTTTTAGGCAGTTTCATTAACGTCCTCCCAGCGCGGTAACAACACACAACAACAGCAGTCACGTTTTCATCTACCGTAAAGCAGTTCGTCTGCCGTAAACAGCAATGTTGTGACACTCTTAAACAGGGCAATACTGCCATCTGCTGTACATGCATATGTGACAATAACATCTACGGCTTTTAGAGAGTGCAGTGCACAACTGCACACACAACAAGGAGACGAAGCAGAAGAACGAGGAAGATACAGCCATGGCGACGCCGACGACGAGTAAGATGAAGAAATATGCTTGTAAATTCCAAGCTACAGCTGCGATTGGACCTGGATAGCCTTCGGGAAGAAGTAGTGTACTACCAAGTGCTTGGCAGTGAAGATCTTCCTCAGGAAGCAAAGATTGATCAGTACGTATTTTCAGTAAATGGTGAACCCTGCCCCAAACACCCCAGAACACACATTCTGCTCAATGATGTGCAAGTTGAAGTGTTGATTGACTCTGGAGCAGCAGTTAACATTATTAGTGAAAACATATACAATATGCTCAAGCCACAGCCAGAAACGAGTGCCGCCAAAATCAAGATTTTTTCATATGGGTCCAAACATGCTTTGCCTATTATTGGTGTTTTTGAGTGCTTTGTGTAAGTAAAGGGCAGAAACATGCAAACAACCTTTTATGTGCTGAAGGGCAGTGGACACTCTCTTTTGAGCTATGACACAGCTAGCAAGCTTGAACTAATCCATATTGTAACTGCTGTGGACCCGACCATCAGGAGTGTGTCAGATCACCTGATTGACAGTTACCCAGAACTGTTCACTGGGATAGGCAAGCTCAAGGATTTCAGTGTGAAGCTACACATTAATCCAGATGTACAGCCAACGTGTCAACCACACAGAAGGGTGCCATTCCATATCCGACAGAAGGTCGAAAAGGAATTACGAAGGCTGGAAGAGGACGACATAATCAAAAGAGTGACCGGACCAACACATTGGGTCTCTGCAATAGTTACCCCACCAAAGCCTAAAGACCCGGATCAAGTAAGGATCTGTGTTGACATGCGACAAGCAAATGTGGCAATACAACGTGAACGTCACCTCACTCCCACGATGGACGACGTAATCCATGAGCTAATCAGTGCACGTCTTTTCAAAATTGGACCTCAACAAAGGCTACCATCAGCTAGAGCTACATCCGGATAGCCGTTACATCACCACCTTTACAAATCACCTAGGTCTGAGACGGTACAAAAGACTGAGCTTCGGCATATCGTCGGCTGCTGAAGTCTTCCAGAACACCATCTGTCAGGTATTGCACGGCATCCCTGGTGTCAAGAATTTAAGTGATGACATCACTGTGTACGGCTCATCCCAGAAGGCCCATGACGATGCTTTGCGGGCAGTCTTTTGCAGACTCAAAGAAAGCGGCCTCACACTGAATCGCAACAAGTGCGAATTTAACAAGCAAAGACTGGAATTCTTTGGCTTCATCTTCTCAGCTGACGGCATCTCAGCTGACCCTCTCAAAGTGGCAGCCATACATCGAGTATCAGAGCCCAAATACCCTGCCGAGATCAGAAGCCTTCTCGGCATGGCAAACTATTGCTCCAGGTTTATCAAAGACTTCTCTACCATCACTGCACCGCTCAGAGAGCTCACCAAGAAAGGAGCACCTTGGACTTGGGGGTCTGAGCATTCAGTTACGCTACAAGCACTCAAGGAGCACCTCACCAGCGACACAACCATGTCCTACTTTGATCCGAAAAAGGACACTGAACTTGTGGACACCAGCCCATGTGGTTTGGGTGCGATTCTGTTTCAGACAGACAAGGGAGAGAAGCATGTCATAACGAGAGGCCCTAGCGATCATCTGGAGCTGTGAGCATTTCCACCTATACCTCTACGGTAATCAGTTTACCCTTGTGACTGACCACAAACCGTTGGAGCTCATATGGAACAACCCAAAGTCCAAGCCACCTGCCCGGATAGAGCGATGGGGACTTCGACTTCAACCCTACGACTAAGATTGTCTACAGGAAGGGAGCTGACAATCCTGCTGATTACATGTCTCGACATCCGCTTACAGCTCAGACTTCCGGAAGCATGAGAGCTTCCAAGATTGCAGAGGAATATGTCAACTTCATATCGCAGTTGTCTACGCCCAAGGCAATGATGCTGGACCACATCAAAGCAGAGACACTGAAAGATGACATTCTGCAACAGGTCAGTGCACATATTAAAAACAATTCATGGCACACAATCACTGACAAAGTACCGCATGCTGTTACACTTCAGCAGTACAGACATGTCAGAAATGAACTCACACTGTCAGCAAGCGAGGACCTAGTACTCAGAGGCTGTAGGATTGTAATTCCATCATCTCTACAACGCCATGTCCTGGAACTTGCTCACGAAGGCCATCAAGGCATTGCCAAGATAAAGGTCCTGCTCAGAGAAAAAGTGTGGTTTCCAGGCATTGGTCAACAAGCAGAGACAATCATCAAAACCTGTCTAGCCTGTCAGGCTAACACTCCAGTCACCAGGACTGAGCCACTCAAAATGTCCAAGCTACCGGAGTCACCATGGCATTCAGTAAGTGCAGATTTCTATGGACCTGTTGGTGATTGTAGATGACTACACACGGTATCCAGTAGTGGACATTCTACATGCAATTTCCTCCAGTGTGGTGATACCCCGCATGGACAACATCTTCTCAATGTTTGGGATACCACGTGTTGTGAAGACAGACAATGGACCTCCATTTAATGGTTCCCAGTTTGCTCAACAAATGGGATTCCATCACAGAATAATAACACCACTGGCCACAAGCAAATGCGACAGCAGAAAAATTAATGCGTACGATTGGGAAGGTGATTCGTATCGCTCCGATGCAAGGCATCCCATGGAAGCAACATATAAACATCTTCTTACGTGAGTATCGAGCTACACCACACTGCACGACAGGAAGATCTCCGGCAGAGTTGATGTTCCAACGACGCATGAATACAAAGATACCATCAGCCTGCTCAGCAACCATTAGTGCTGATGAAGAAGTGCGTAAAAGGGACACTGTGGAAAAAGCCAAAATGAAGTACCGTTCTGATGAGCAACGACATGCAGCACCATCTTACATCAAGCCAGGTGACATTGTGCTTTGTCGTCAAATGAAACAGAACAAGTTCACAACACCGTATAGCAAGGAACCACTCACAATCACTAACGTGAAAGGCTCCACGGTGACAGCTGAACGGAATGGCCATACCATCACTAGGAACAGTTCGTTCTTCAAGAAGATCCATCCCATGGCGCAGCAAGACCAACTGCCACCACTCGACTACAACCTGGATCCTGATCCTGATGATGACAATGATCACCCAGAACCAGCACCAACACCGCCGAGATATCCAGTCAGGCAGCACAGGCATCCTCCAGCCTATCTGCGTGACTAAGAATAGACTGTTTAGAGATTACGGAGACACGCAAAGAAAATATATCCTTTCAACATCTTGTTCAGCCAGGTTGTGTTTAAGAATGTCTATCATATGTTCTTTATCAACAAGTCTATGCAATGTGAAATATGATGTTGATATTTTGAGTGTCCACACTTGTGATTTCAAGGCAGTAATTTTAAGTTTACAAGAATAACTTAAGTTGTACAAAGTATACACTGTATATATATATACATATATATATATATATATATATATATATATATATATATATATATATATACAGTAGTGGTCAAAAGTTTACATACACTTGTAAAGAACAATGTCATGGCTGTCTTGAGTTTCCAATAATTTCTACAACTCTTATTTTTTGTGATAGAGTGATTGGAGCACATACTTGTTAGTCACAAAAAACATTCATGAAGTTTGGTTCTTTTATGAATTTATTATGAGTCTACTGTCTAATGTGACCAAATCTGCTGGGTCAAAAGTATACATACAGCAATGTTAATATTTGGTTACATGTCCCTTGGCAAGTTTCACTGCAGTAAGGCGCTTTTGGTAGCCGTCCACAAGCTTCTGGCAAGCTTCTGGTTGAATTTTTGACCACTCCTCTTGACAAAATTGGTGCAGTTCAACTAAATTTGTTGGTTTTCTGACATGGACTTGTTTCTTTAGAATTGTCCACATGTTCTCAATGGGGTTTAAGTCAGGACTTTGGGAAGGCCATTCTAAAACCTTAATTCTAGCCTGATTTAGCCATTCCTTTACCACTTTTGATGTGTGTTTGGGGTCATTGTCCTGTTGCAACACCCAACTGCGCCCAAGACCCAACCTCCAGGCTAATGATTTTAGGTTGTCCTGAAGAATTTGGAGGTAATCCTCCTTTTTCATTGTCCCATTTACTCTCTGTAGAGCACCAGTTCCATTGGCAGCAAAACAGGCCCAGAGCATAATACTACCACCACCATGCTTGACGGTAGGGATGGTGTTCTTGGGATTAAAGGCCTCACCTTTTCTCCTCCAAACATATTGCTGGGTATTGTGGCCAAACAGCTCATTTTTTGTTTCATCTGACCACAGAACTTTCTTCCAGAAGGTCTTATCTTTGTCCATGTGATCAGCAGCAAACTTTAGACGAGCCTTAAGGTGTCGCTTCTGGAGCAATTGCTTCTTTCTTGCATGGTAGCCTCTCAGTCCATGGCGAAGCAAAACACGCTTGACTGTGACACATGTGTTCCAGCAGCTTCCACTCCATTGCAGACCTGCTTTTTGGTGGTTCTTGGTTGTCTCTTGATCATTCTGACCAATTTTCTCTCAGCAGCAGGTGATAGCTTGCGTTTTCTTCCTGATTGTGGCAGTGGCAAAACTGTGCCATGCACTTTATACTTACAAACAACTGTCTGCACAGTTGCTCTTGGGACCTTAAGCTGCTTTGAAATGGCTCCAAGTGACTTTCCTGACTTGTTCAAGTCAATGATTCGTTTTTTCAGATCTGTGCTGAGTTATTTTGACTTTCCCATTATCGCGTTTGTAACCGAGTCTAATGACTGCATCAAATGAGCCCTATTTAAATAGGCTCAGAGAAGTCAACAGGTGTCGTCAATCATAATCACTCACATGAAGTTAAGAGGCAATGCCATGAAGCTAATTTTATTGTAACTTTTCTACGTCACCAAAATTGATAATGTATGTTGCGGCATTTTAGACCCATGATAAATCCAGAAACTAACCAAACTTCATGAATGTTTTTCGTGACAAACAAGTATTTGCTCCAATCACTCTTACATAAAAAAATAAGTTAAAGCGAAAATTATTGGAAACTCAAGACAGCCATAATAAATAAATGATAAATGGGTTGTACTTGTATAGCGCTTTTCTACCTTCAAGGTACTCAAAGCGCTTTGACACTACTTCCACATTTACCCATTCACACACACATTCACACACTGATGGAGGGAGCTGCCATGCAAGGCGCTAACCAGCACCCATCAGGAGCAAGGGTGAAGTGTCTTGCTCAGGACACAACGGACATGACGAGGTTGGTACTAGGTGGGGATTGAACCAGGGACCCTCGGGTTGCGCACGGCCACTCTTCCACTGCGCCACGCCGTCAGCCATGACATTATGTCCTTCATAAGTGTATGTAAACATTTGACCACGACTGTGTGTGTATATATATATACATATATATATATACACACTGTATATATATATATGTATGTATGATCATTGACAAGTGTATGTAAACATTTGACCACGACTGTATATTATATATATATATATATATATATATATATATATATATATATATATATATATATATATATATATATATATATATATATATATATATACATACAGTATATGTATGTGTGGGAAAAAAAATCACAAGACTATTTCATCTCTACAGGCCTGTTTCATGAGGGGGGGTTCCCTCAATCATCAGGAGATTTTAATGGGAGCATTCACATAC
>NC_084579.2:23763032-23788032 GCF_033978685.3 Nerophis lumbriciformis
ATCCCCGCCATCACTGCCATTGTGTCCTTGGGCAAGACACTTTACCCACCTGCCCCTAGCACCACCCATTTAACTTAGATTATGGGTTTCACTATGTAAAAGCGCTGTGAGTCACTAGAGAAAAGCGCTATATAAATATAATTCACTTCACTTCACTTCTGACTGTTAACTGATGTGTTCACATAGATCCCAAATACAGTGTCCACACTTTTCTGCCTCCACAAACCCAGGGATTGTGCATTACCACCACCATAAAAAGTGAGGAGTGTAAGCGTGCACAACTCTTCAAGCCCAGTGTTGGACTAGCGGGAGACACAATGAGGGATGGGTATTGTTTACATTTTAAACGACACTAGTAATAAATCAGTACTTCTAAAACGGTGCCCAAACCTGTACTAAAACATTTTTAAAAACACAAATTTAGTTTAAAAATGTGGTTATTATATCACACCAGCAGACATTAAAATGTGGTTGTGCTATGGCGACATCTTTTGGACGAGTTCACTAACTGCAGATGCTGCGGGTTGAAAATGTACTTTCTGTTTTGTGCCGTAAACTGGAAATATAACCGTCCATAGTTCTTCTGCTTGAAAGGATTCTTCATTCATCACTCCTAGCAACGTTTGTAAGTTTTACAATATATCTAAAACCATTCATAGTTACTAAACTGTCCCATGTGTGATGTCTGTAGGAGTGTTTTTGGAGCATATTTGTATGTGCTATCGTAATTTAATCAAGCTAGTGTCGTTACCATTAGTGAATATGCTGCATATTTGTATGTGCTATCGTAATTTAATCAAGATAGCGTCGTTAGCATTAGTAAATATGCTAACACGTTTACAAGTGTTTATGTTAGTATTATTAACTTACAATGGCATTCTATTGTATTGTTTCAATTTCATAATTTCCCCAAAATGTCACCGTGGAGTTTTTGAGTCTCTTCAGCTGATTGAAGAACTAGCTTCCGGTACAATGACGATGACTTCTGTTTTGTTTGATCATCCGTTTTACTGCCGTGTTACCGGCACCATTTGAAATGATTTAGGAATGTAACTAAACATTCACAAAATATTTCTTACTGGTATACATCTGAGGCACATAGTCCGGTGAGGTAAATATATGTAACACATTTTTTTCTTCTTAAATACCTGTGCGCGCTACAGTATAGTCCGAAAAATGCAGTACTTATGTAAAGCCTATGTTTAAAAAAATCTACATAAATTAAAAAGTATCTTGAATACTTAGTAAAATCCTACACAAAAATTAAATAGTTTGCTTGACTAAAAAAACAACAACAATTTAAAAGACTTTACCGCTGATTGTCCTCATTAGTGTTAAAGCCTTTAATAGAGAGATCAGCTGCTGTTGCTCTCACTGACACTTCCCTTCAGTATACAAAATATCATCAACTTACTGAAACAATGCAAAGTGCGATTGTGATGGTTAATATGCAAAATACACACATTGGAAATATTTGAGGTACATATGAGTGTGTGTGTTTACTTCCTCCTCCACCGACTGGAACTCCTTGTCGTCCGGGGCCAGGTCGATCAGTACAGTGCCCTGGCCGGAGCAGTGGAACGTCAGGTACGGGTTGCCACCTACAAACACATGCGCACATTATAATTTAATATTTCAGACACATGCCGCACAGTCACATGAGCGTCTAATGTTGTTTCCTTACCTTGCTGACCTCCCAGCAGCCGTTCGATGCCCTTGATAAGTTTGTGTCTGTGCCCGTAGGCGTTGATGCCAATCTCTTTGAGCTCCTCATGGCCCATGTCTGCCAACACATCCAGCGAGATCTGTTCGGAAACAGATTGTCAGGTTTCTTCAATTACACTTTTTTTCCCCCCAAAACGTCTTTAAAAAAACAAGAAGACTATAGATTAGACCTGGGCAATTATTTTTGACCAAGGGGGGCACAATCAGATAATTATTTTAAAAGAGTGAAATTACCGCAAAAACTCCACAAACTCCAAATTGTTTCACAGACTAAAAAAAATTGTTTCACAAACTCAAAATTGTTTTACAAACTAAAACCTTTTTTAGGTGGCAGCTCCTTTCTGAGCTGTCACCTTATCCTGGTAGGGTCTCCCAAGACAAACAGGCCCTAGGTGAGGGATCAGACAAAGACCAGCTTGAAGACCTTTATGGAAAAGAACAAACAAGGACTTAGATTTGCCCGGACACAGGTCACCGGGGCACCCCTCTGGAGTCAGGCCCGGAGGAGGGGCAAGATGGTGAGCGCTTGGCAATGTGGGTCCCCCCTCCTATGGGCTTATCACTCATAGGAGGGGCCAAAGAGGTCGGCGCAATGTGAGCTGGGTGGCAGCCGAAGGCAGGGCACTTGGCGGTCTGATCCTCGGCTACATAAGATAGCTCTTGGGACGTGGATTGTCACCTCGCTGCGGGGGAAGGAGCCTGAGCTGGTGGAGAAGTTCCGGCTAGATATAGTCGGACTCACTTCGACACACAGCAAGGGCTCTGGAAACAGTTCTCTTGAAAGGAGCTGGACTCTGCAGGCAATGGGCTGGGGTGGCAATTCTTGTTGCCCCCCGGTTCAAAGCCTGCACGTTGGAGTTCAACCCAGTAGACGAGAGAGTAGCTTCCCTCCGCCTTCAGGTGGGGAGACGGGTCATGACTGTTTTTAGTGCTTACGCACCAAACAGCAGCTCAGAGTACCAACCCTTTTTGGATTCCCTCAAGAGAGTACTGGAGAATGCTCCCTCAGGTGATTCCCTTGTTCTGCTGGGTGATTTCAACGCTCATGTTGGCAACGACAGTAAAACCTGGAGAGGCGTGATTGGGAAGAATGGCCGGACGGCAAAACACCTCTCAGGTTCAGATCCGGACGGATCTGAACCTGAGAGGTGTTTTGTTATTGGACTTTTGTGCTCGTCACAGATTGTCCATAACAAACACAATGTTCAAACATAAGGGTGTCCATATGTGCACTTGGCACCAGGACACACTCGGCCCCAGTTCCGATCACCACCTAGTGGTGAGTTGGCTACGATGGTGGGGGAGGATGCCGGACAGACCTAGCAGGCCCAAACGCATTGTAAGGGTTTGCTAGGAATGTCTAGCAGAGTCTCCTGTCAGAGAGTGTTTAAATTCCCACTTTATATTGCATGATTTACAACGATGGAATAATAGAATTCATGTGTTCACTTACGGCTTGAACTCGATTTCCCTCTCTTCTGTCCGCCATTTCTCTCCACACGTTGATGCTTCTACTTCGTCGTCTTCTTATGTTATTAACCGTTGACGGCAGTGTTATAAATCAGTAGCTCTGTCGGCCTTAAAAGTGACTCGGCAGCCCCACCTGTCGTTGAACAGTGCAAACTACGGTTCCTGCGTGTGGAACAAAAAGTGGAAAAACCGTGCCAAAAGATTTAATTTGAAGAAAATTGTTTTCCCACTTGCGAATCTTTTATTGTGCTTGTGAAACATTTTTTTTAGTTTGTGAAAAATGTTTTGAGTTTATGAAACGTTTTTGAGTTTGTGAAAAAATGTTGAGTTTGTTAAACTATTTTTTTTAGTTTGTGAACAATTTTGAGTTTGTGAAACGTTTTTGAGTTTGTGAAACATTTTTGAGTTTGTTAAACCATTTTTTTTTTTAGTTTGTGAAACAATTTTGAGTTTGTGAAACATTTTTGAGACTGGGGAGTTTTGGCAGTAATTACAATCCTGTTTGCGTTTTGGTCACTTTTTTCAGGCATACTAATACAAAAACAGAAACGTTTTTAAAAATGTGGGATTTACAGTATTAACTATGAATGATAAAAAACTGAATATTATAAAAATATATGAACGTAGCTCATCTTTGACTTCTAAGACGACCTCCTCAATCGACGTCTTTTACAATCAAGCAACACAACACTTCAGCGAACTTTGTTGAAAAAATCTGCTTCCGTGTCTATTTCTTACACCCATGTCTCGGGCTGGCTGCTCTGTAAACAAACCCCGTCCACTCTGCTTCGTGCCCTGTCTGCCTGGAGCTGCTGTGACGTAGTCTCTATGATATGATATGATATCACTCAAAAGCGCAAAGTTCAACCATTTAAATATTTTCTATAGTTCAAGATTTACGGTCATTTGAAAACGCCACTGCACATAATCTGGAAACATTCGGCGAGTCGGAATGAAAAGCTTAACGTTACCGCACCATATTTTTCCCAGGTTTGCTTTAGATGCATGGCTGTAGATAACCAAAATGCACTGTCATGACACGTGGATTGTCAAATGTATTCTGAAAAGAAAGTTTATGAAAGTACTTTTAGAAGGTATTATGAAACAGTAGCACTGTCACTGCAGTGTCAATACAGCCAGTGAGTGTGCCACACAATCATTGAGGTGTCATTTACCCCAAAAATTGTTAATACGAACTGAATTAAAATAAATATTCTGCAGCCATTGAGTACTTCAAGTATATTTGACATTTCCATAAATAAAATGCCAGTAATCTTGTTTATAGACCTGAATACAATATTTTTGTCCACAGAACTGTGGAGTACTCTCCTTATCTTTCTAGTTTCCTGAATGACTGTCTCTAATCCCAAATCTATAACCACTTTCACACTTCCTGTAAAAGCTTTTTTCGCTGCTGCTCATAACAGAGGTTTTAAAGCTCTAACAAAAGAGGGACGTCACCTGTGTTGATGGGTATTACGCAATGCAATGAACACCAGAGATTCACTTCCCCCAAAAGCAATTGTTGCTAAGGTTATAATATTTTATACATAATAACAGTTGTTGAGTCTCTGAATGAATGTGCACACAGCGATATTCCACTGGGTTCTGTGTAAAAGGCACAGGTGACTATTTGTTATGTTATTAGCCTGATGCGGCAGTTTTCCGGGAGCAGTATGTGTAAGGTCACCAGAAAGTCAAGAAAAAAGCACTCATAAAAGGTCTAAAGACCAAATAGAAAAAAAATTGAATTCAATGATGAAATTAGATGTATTTCTTCCATTTAAAAACAACAATAGGTAACACCATAGCAATAAGTATTCTAAAGCAAGTAGTTGATAATAATACAGCAGACACAATTGGTCTGAATAATATTCATGAGAGCCAGTCTAGTGTGGCCTTACAGGTAAGGTTAATGAATGCACGGCGGTCATTGAGCAACTGATCAAAGCGATAGACGTGAAGCGGACGGAAGGTGAGTGAACTCTCCTATTGAAATGCTGATCTGAGTCTACTCTCATCTGGGCTGCTGTCTTTGCTGTTTGGATTGATAAATTAATGGAGACGAGGCAAGAAAAACAATAGAAGGTTTTGCATGCATTGTCAAATTATTGTAGCAGTGTCTCAGAAGTTGGTCTGATCTCTCTGGCAGTCCTGACACACACAAGACACGGCACACATCGACACGGAATATTGACCTTAAAGCAAACGATAAAGCAGCGGCAACCTTCTGAATTAAGTGAAACATTTGAGTCACATACCCAGAAGTTTTTACGCATGTGCCTCAGTGCTATTGTATAAGAAATAAGTGTTATAGAAGAACATACTTAGTAGAGCTTCATGTATAAAATTAAGGAACTTTGTTGCTACTTACTGACTGTTCAATAGGACACACTTTGACTGGAGTCTAATACAGCTTCCTGAATTTTGCACAAGCAGTTCAAGTGCAAGTCTGACCAACCGTAAATGGATAAAATACGTAAGCGTGATGTTCCTGGATGAAACCAACGCTTCCGATCCAATTTGAATGAGCTTGAGAAGTGTTGCGTAAAGGAATGGGTAAATGGGAATTGGAGAAGCTGCCCAAAATTGGTGTGCCAAGCTTGTGGCATTGTATTCAAAAAGACTTGAGGCTGTAATTGCTGCCAAAGGTGCATCAACAAAGTATTGAGCAAAGGGTCTGAATACTTATGTACAGTACATGTGATTTTAGAGGGTTTAAAAAAAAAAAAAAAAATGTATTTGCAAACATATTTACATTTCTGTTTTTTCTGTCAAGATGGGATGCTGAGTGTACATTAAGGAGAAATAAAATGAACTTTTCAGATTTTAGCAAATGGCTGCAATGAAACAAAGAGTCCCGCGACCCCGAAAGGGACAAGCGGTAGAAAATGGATGGATGGATGGAAACAAAGAGTGAAAATTTTAAAGCGGTCTGAATACTTTCTGTGTGCGCAGAGGCACTGTCATGCTAAAACCAATGTGGGTTTTCCCCAAATTGTGCTCACAATGTTGGAAGGAATGCTTTATCCACAAGGTCTTCATAACAATAACATTTAAGGTCAAATATAGGGTCTAGCCCACGGTCTGATAGACTATTTCATTGATTGATAGGTCTGTTCCAAGTCTGTAGTCCAATTAAATTGGAAAGCAAGCAAGTGATGGTGGTTTTAAGAACCATTCCACCAAATAAGTGCTATTTGCATTTTTTTCCAAAAGACTGTTCCCCTTTCCCGCACATGCGTTTTTGCTTTACATTGTACAAACCCCGTTTCCATATGAGTTGGGAAATTGTGTGAGATGTAATTATAAACGGAATACAATGATTTGCAAATCCTTTTCAACCCATATTCAATTGAATGCACTACAAAGACAAGATATTTGATGTTCAAACTCAAACTTTATTTATTTTTTGCAAATAATAATTAACTTAGAATTTCATGGCTGCAACACGTGACAAAGTAGTTGGGAAATGGCATGTTCACCACTGTGTTCCTTTTAACAACACTCAGTAAACGTTTGGGAACTGAGGAGACACATTTTTTAAGCTTCTAAGGTGGAATTCTTTCCCATTCTTGCTTGATGTACAGCTTAAGTTGTTCAACAGTCCGGGGGTCTCTGTTGTGGTATTTTAGGCTTCATAATGCCCCACACATTTTCAATGGGAGACAGGTCTGGACTACAGGCAGGCCAGTCTAGTACCCGCACTCTTTTACTATAAAGCCATGTTGATGTAACACATGGCTTGGCATTGTCTTGCTGAAATAAGCAGGGGCGTCCATGGTAATGTTGCTTGGATGGCAACATATGTTGCTCCAAAACCTGTATGTACCTTTCAGCATTAATGACGCCTTCACAGATGTGTAAGTTACTCATGTCTTGGGCACTAATACACCCCCATACCATCACAGATGCTGGCTTTTCAACTTTGCGCCTATAACAATCCGGATGGTTCTTTTCCTCTTTGGTCCAGAGGACACAACATCCACAGTTTCCAAAAACAATTTGAAATGTGGACTCGTCAGACCACAGAACACTTTTCCACTTTGTATCAGTCCATCTTAGATGAGCTCAGGCCCAGCGAAGCCGACGGCGTTTCTGGGTGTTGTTGATAAACGGTTTTCGCCTTGCATAGGAGAGTTTTAACTTGCACTTACAGATGTAGCGACCAACAGTAGTTACTGAGAGTGGGTTTCTGAAGTGTTCCTGAGCCCATGTGGTGATATCCTTTACACACCGATGTCGCTTGTTGATGCAGTACAGCCTGAGGGATCGAAGGTCACAGGCTTAGCTGCTTACGTGCAGTGATTTGTCCAGATTCTCTGAACCCTTAGATGATATTACGGACCGTAGATGATGAAATCCCTAAATTCCTTGCAATAGCTGGTTGAGAAAGGTTTTTCTTAAACTGTTCAACAATTTGCTCACGCATTTGTTGACAAAGTGGTGACCCTCGTCCCATCCTTGTTTGTGAATGACTGAGCATTTCATGGAATCTACTTTTATACCCAATCATGGCACCCACCTGTTCCCAATTAGCCTGTTCACCTGTGGGATGTTCCAAATAAGTGTTTGATGAGCATTCCTCAACTTTATCAGTATTTATTGCCACCTTTCCCAACTTCTTTGTCACGTGTTGCTGGCATCAAATTCTAAAGTTAATGATTATTTGCAAAAAAAAAATGTTTATCAGTTTGAACATCAAATACGTTGTCTTAGCATATTCAACTGAATATGGGTTGAAAATGATTTGCAAATCATTGTATTCCGTTTATATTTACATCTAACACAATTTCCCAACTCATATGGAAACAGGGTTTGTACATTAATAGTTTTTTTTGTGTGCAAATTAATAAATGAGATTATTTGCAGGCCGACTACTTTTAATATTTCAACTATGACAAGGAGGGTTTTATTTTAGCACATTCCTGTTACCAAAATTATTTTTTCAATGTTATATGTTTTTTACATAACATTTTTGTTGAATAATTGTAATGTGCCTAGTGTCAACATTCTATAAGCATACATGCTATGTTTCCTGTTCATTTGAGTCACTCTTGTTACTTTTAATCCTGTTACTACTGTAAAACAAGCCATTTTTGTGTCCATACACATTTTGAGGCGTTAAATGTGTGTATTATCAGATTTACAGTTAGAAAAAGACAGAAAATTAGTTTGAGGAAAATGTTAATAAGCAAATGGCTCTAATTTGGTGGAAAGACCTCTGAAATAATGTGAAACTGAGTGAATGTGAACTAAATGTTTCCAGACGAGAGCGGCTGTTTATGTTATAGTGAGATATCCTTTTCTTTCCACACACAGCTGACGCTCGCCTCCATCTCACCACTCAGAATATCAATGAAGACTTGTTTCCCTTCAGGGAAATTAGAAGAAACACTCAGGCTGCATTTTGCATCCACTCTGGACTTCAGTGCTTGGACTTCATCCAGCTGTCACTTTCAATTGCTCTTTCTGCCTCTGTCTGTCTGCTTCCCCTCTTTCCATCTTCATGTTTGTCTTATATGCACTTGATGCTTTCCCACTCACTCGCATACCTGTTCCCTCTGGAAGATGTCTCTAAGGTGTTCCAGTCCCAAACTCTTTAGGAACTGGTTGATAGTCATGTCAAATAGAGCTGGAGAAAAGATGGAGACACAGAATTTTACAGGAATATGTTCAATCTGTGTGTGTGGTTTTTAATGTATTTTTCATGTACTTACTATCTCTTTCCTTCCTGTTGGAGCTAGATGCTCCATCTGCCGTCCCGGTGGCACCGCCTACCGTTATGTCGCTAAGGGGCATAGTCAGGTTGTCAATGCTGCTGGCGGCTGACAAGCAGGATGACGGTGACGGCGAGGGAGAGATGACCACGCCCCCTGTGGCACCAGCCGTCACCACACTAGCACTCACCTGCGAGTGTAAATGACAAGATTTGGCTTTAGGAACAAAGAAAGAAAAAGTGGTAATTTACTCTGTCTTGAACTCTTTTCAACCTCAATTTAGTTCAGCTTCTTGAACTCACAGTTGCCCTCTTTTTACACTTCACTTACTTCACAGCACCGCTTTCAAATAATTCAAACAGTTTCACTTCTTGACACACACCATTTCAGTGCGAACATGCTGCAGATAACAATGCTTTATATTTTCACAAGTGTTGCAGCCGACAGCAGGTTGTTGTTTTCCTCTATTAAACCATTATTATCATTATCGAGAGTGAGTTTTTCCTTCTCTCTGTCACCAAGTATTTGCTCATCATGTGGGTTTTTGACTTAACTATTTTTAAGTCTGGATGTTAGATAAAAATAAAGAGCAGAAATTACAGAAACAATATCTGTGTCATGCATTGATTACCAAAATTGAAGTTAAAAATTGTTACATTGCAAAAAATATGACAGGTAGGCGAGTGTTGATGTTGAAAATGTACCAACTGACTGCACCTTTTACCCTAGATAAAAAGGGCCATATTGTAAATAAAAATCAATACAGTGGAACCTTGATATACTAACCCCTCATTATACGAAAATTTCGATTTACTAACCACAGACTGAATAGAAATATGAATTCTATTTTGCAGTATAAACCTTGTCTCCGTGTATGAATGTTTCATCCATCCATTGTGTGCCTGCCTGCAAAATCAAATCAAATCAACTTTATTTATGAAGCACATTTAAAATTTACCACAGGGATAGCCAAAGTGCAGTATAATAGGCAGGTTAAAAGATAACAAAAGAAAAACGAGCAAACACAACACAAACACAACACGATAAAAGCAGCACACTACTTGTGGGCGGGCTTATCGATCTCTGTCAGCAGTTGTTAGCACCTGTGCTAATTGCTGTTTTATGTACTTTATAGGTGTTTATTAGCCTTTTTACAATTTTTTTCTAGTTTTGCTAGCTCAATATGAATCCAAATAAGCAATGGACAAGCGATGTGTGGTTGGAAACATCAATCCATCCATTTTCTACCGCTTGCCCCTTAACATTCAGGAAGTAATTCACAGCGTTGTTGACACCTCCCACTCCATTCGGTTCAACATCAAGAAATGTAACCAATTAATTAAATTGCTTTTTCATTGTTTATTTCTAATCATTTGACTGACCCGGCTGTTAAAGTTAAGGAGTTCTGTGATTTCAAACTGTGTGCAAAACAGGTCTAGTTACAGCGTGTGTGTGCATGTGACAGACTCATAAGAAAAGGGAGCGTTCAGCTGTTGTGTTTTTTTTGGCTTTCTTATTATAATAAAATTTGATCCATCACTCCATTGTTATGTTTGTTTGATATACAGTACGGTATAGCGCTTTTGCGTTACTGTGTTCAAACTCGTACTACAATATGGACATTTGTCGAGGCTGGAAACCTATTTTCATGTTTGCATTGTTTCCTATGGAAAAAAATGCTTCAATATACGAAATGTTCTATGTATGAACCCTGTTCAAGAACAATTAAGTTCGTAAATTGAGGTTCCACTGTAGCGTTCTTTGTCTGGCACTCACCACAGTGGCCTGTGGTTTCAGACAGCTGGGCAGGGCTTCGGGTGGCATGGTGTCTATTAGCAACGCTCGGATGTCATCAGCCTGGAACATTGACATAAAATTCTGTTTTTTTCCCCGCAGTCAGCAAAACATGCATGCTAAGTTAAATGTAGGCTGTACAATGTGAATGTGACAATGAACAGTTGTTTGTGCGTTCTTCTCCTGGCACCTTCCATAGCTTTTTGGAAGTGATGATCACTTGGACTAAACAACAGCCTGCAGTATCTAGTCGGTATCATAATTTAAAGAGTGTCAAAAACTGCCATAATATGGATTGATTATCTTTCCAAAACTGTGTATCTTTGTGTAAACTAGGCTTAAAAAAATAGTTTTATACTGTTGCCAAGTCCAGCGGTGTCTGCCCTTCTTGGTTCTTCATGGTGGGATCTGCTCCGTGAGACAGAAGAAGAGCACAGAGCTGAGTGCGTCCCTTTTGCGCAGCCTCATGGAGGGGAGTAAACGCCCATTTGTCCGTGGCGTTGACGCAGGTCTTGTACTTGATGAGCAAGGCGGCTATGTCAACATGCTGCACAGGGATGGTTGACACAGAAGTGCAGACAGTTAGAAGTACAAGAAATAAAACAGAAGAGGAAGGAGACAATTTGTTGAGATGAGCGTGTGTTGCTAAGTATATCCAACCTAAAGTTGCACTGCAGAGTCATGTGAATTATTAACCTCATCTTCCTTTCCCTGCCTCGCTTTCCTTTCTTTTGTTGTTCTCATCCCTTGTTGCTCTCACTCTACTTGTTCATCTCGGCGTCAACTACACAATACAAGCCTCACTCTGAGAAGCCGTTGGAGATACTATATGGAGTGTTTGTGTGTCTCATCTGGAACACGGAGCTCTCCGACTGCTCATTCAACATGTGTTTCATGACTCTTTCAGCAAGCCAATACTATTGAGTGCACTCCAAGAAGAAAACACATTTTTTCTTTTTTTTTTACACTTTCTTTTCTGTTTTTTTAATCAATAGCGAGTATCTTTGTGTGCACACAAAACATTTGTTGTTCTATGTCTTACCCCGTATGAAGCAGCATTGTGCAAAGGTATAAGACCCCCTTTGTCCTGCGCGTTCACGTCGGCTCCGTGTTCCAACAGATACTCGGCTACCTCCAGGTTGTTGTAGCCGGCTAAAAAGCGCCGTGAAAGAAAGAGAGTGTCAAGTAAATAATTGAAATGGGAAGAATTGAATCCAGTCTGTAAAACAGACAATAATAGTTTAAATATGTATTATAAAAAATTGTGTGCTCCAACATTTGTATTGCAATATATACTTAATTATTTACTTGGGTGGAATGTGGTTTAACAATGGAGATGATGAATAATAATTTTTTATTCCAGATTTGTTTTAGTCCCGAGGCTTGTACTTTTCCCCTCAAAACTTTTCACAGGGGTTTATTCACACTTTTAATGCTTGACACTACTTACATTTTTCATTGATTTAATTATCATATCAATATCATGTTATTAATATAGAATTTATAGGCGCACCATATTTAGCATTCAGATAACCTTCATCTGTAGTCCTTCACACAATTCATAGTCACCCCCTAACATATTCACATACTGTACACACATGAAAGATAGTAATAGAAGCTGGATTTAACTCAAAGGGGTTATATTATTTTTACTTTCAAAACATTTTTTGTGGTCTACATAACATGTAATGGTGGTGCTTTGGTCAAACTTTCGCATAGATTACTGTATATTTTAGAGACCGTTTTCAAGATGCTTTTTGACCGTCTCTTCAGGATGCCCCGTTTTGTGAGCGGTCTTATTTACGTGCCTCAACTTCGACTGTGCCCTCTTCCCGCCATCCATGTTGTAGTTTTTAGTGCTTTCATATCGAATCTACTAACAGATATGAGTTCAAACAATATGCTACTTTGTATTAGAAATGGCAACAACGGAAATGCATGTGCATGTACGAGCCAGTCTGAGAGGAGTATAGAGAAAATGAAGGAGCTTATTGAATACAGCACAAACTATAATAGCGGACCTGCGCAAAGCACTTTAGATACATTTTTATCATAAATGGAGATACCAGCTGACATCCCAATTGAGAAAAATGTCACAAATTGGCCAAATTCTAAACGGCTCTTTTGGAGGAAGTATGAAGAAAGGCACAATTGTTTTATAAATATCGCCGCCATACCTCCATCGTTTGATTTCAAATTTTCCAAATACACAAAAACAGGTACCAATAGGTAAGAAAAGTTGGTTTTGCATAACAGGTCCTCTTTAAGTTATGGTTTTGATTTATTTTGAACATTACAATATGGTACATCACGTATTTCCAAATTTTCATTACAACATGTCTGAAAAGTAGAAAGAAGCTGATCTTATCTAATCCTATCCCTTTTTTATTTCATAAAAATGTCTTACATGTTGGTTTTTTCAGTTCCTGCGCTTAATTTGTAACAAATTAAATACTCAATCAAGTTCTCGTGAATGAATAGTTAAGTAGGTTTGACTCGGACAATGAGATGAATAAAATTATAACATTTTTCAATAATCAGTGGATTATGAGTTCACATGAATGTGCAATTTGCGTACAACTAGTCATTCAAATTGTAGTGAAATCAGGGTTAATGTTCTATTGATTATTTTGATGGATTATTTTTTTTATTGAATTACTTCTTCTATTCATATTAAACCACTGATAATAATAATGATAATAATTACAAAAAACATGGATAAAAAAAAAAAAAAATTGTCACAAAAAATACATTTGTGCCAGAATTATGGCCTTCAGACTTCTGATAAGGATACAATACAGATAAAAATGTTAAAACCTTCATATTTCAAGGTAAACTTCAAGAGACAGCAGAGTCATAAGTGTGCAAGATAAATTAAATGAAGAGTGCTGTATATTATGCCTCTAGCTCAACATGTTATTTTATTCAGAGTAGACACAGCTGATATTATCAGCCCAGCATGCATGAAATGTGAATTTTTGAATGTTTGTGCCCCTGAGGTATTGTGGAGTGGTGCCTCTCAAGTAGACTTGGAAGATTACAAATCCTGATTGTGCATACGTCTTTGGGTGTGTGATCACTTCTGCTAAGCCAAAAGCACACTTATCACTTCAGTTTAACATTAGATACACCTGCAGAATCTAAGGAGATCCAGCTAGTTTTGATTGAAACGGTCAGAGAGGTATTTATTTAGAAATGTTTATGATTGTGGTTATAGTTTGATACCTCCAAAATTGTCCAATTGTGCCTTTAATCTTACCAAACAATAACGGTGCCGTTTGCATTGGGCTATAAATTACAATTTTTAAGCCTAAAAATATGACCAAACCAGCGACAGCTAGCAATAGTGGTTTGAGGGAACAAACAAATGTCTATGTTTGTCCCAATTGCAAATGGAAAACTTGCTTGGCCTGGCTGGAATGATTGGCGTTCATGGCTGTCAATCATGACTGTCTGTGATCATTCACAGGTAAGCCCTGAACCAGAGGATTTAAAAACAGATGTTATGGTTGTTATGCTGTGAGTGAAATCATTTGCTTTTCTAAACAATGCCTTAGTAACATGGCGTTGTCCTTTTGCTTCGTGTCGTATCTTACATAATGAACCAGAAAGAGGGCGAGTTATAATAACTGTGGCTCATTCGGACGCGACACCCTCTACAGGTAGGCAGCTCATACTATCGGCTGCAACAGCACATTGAGCTCTAAAACAAGGATCATTTAAAGGCATCATATTATGATTCTGTGAAGGGGGGCGTGGTCGGCGCGCCTCCTGCGGGAATGGAGTGTGTATGGCCCGGCTTCGAAGCCCAGCTGACAGGTGAGTAGAGTGCCCAGCTGGGGCTGATTATCTAACCATTATCTCACCTGTCGCCTTTATCGGCACGGGCCGCGGCCATGAGCGGAAAGGGCGGTTGAGAGCAGAGCGCGCACACCGACGACAGAAAGAACAATCGACCACGAGCACACGAGACTGAAAAGTCCTGCACATGGGTGTATATGCAAATAAAAGACTTGTTCAAACCTGCTACCTGGGCTCGAGAAGATCCATTGGCCTCAGGAGAACCCTACCCGCATAAAGAGACCTTCACATCTGGCGCCCAACAGTCCTGAGAACCAAAATGTCTGCGCCCAACCCACTGACGGCACTAGGGCAAGTACTTGCGAAGGTGACAGCAGCGAGCCAGCAGCAATTAGAGGCGGTCCGACTCCAGGTAGCCCAGCAGAGTCAAATACTGCAATCGCTGGCGGAGCGGGTCGGAGCGCGGCCGCCGACCTCAGTGGCCGTCTCCGTGCAGCGGATGACAGGCGTTCCTCAACATCTTCGAGGCCACGGCGGCGGCGTGCGGATGGCTCGAGGAAGAATGGGGCGTGCGACTGCTACCGCTGCTAGCGGGGGAGGCGCAGCGGGCGGCGCTTAGCCTACCGGCGGCCTCCCATGTGTGCTTTCCGGACCTGAGGCGTGCAGTACTGCACCTCGGAGGATCGCCCGTTCGTGCTGGGGCAGCAGCTGCAAGATGCAGCGACGCGCTGGCTGCAGCCGGGGGACAGCGACGGGCGGTGGTGGAGCTGGTCGTTCTGGAGCAGTTCCTGGAGGCGATCCCGGCGCGGACGTCGGCTTGGGTCCGCTACCATCGCCTGCGGGACCTGGCAGAGGACCACCTGGTGGTGCATTGTGAGGCAGGAGGAGAGGACCGCGGAAGCAGCCGAACGCCCAGTGTCGGCGCCGCGCAGGCCCCGAGCACAGCAAGAGGCGGCGCTGCCGCCAGTCCCGCCGCGCCGCACAACTGACATCTCTGCTACTGTCTCGCAGGTCCAAACGGGTCCCATACCAGCGCCGCGCCGACCGCGCGCGTCACAAGCGGAGGCTGCATCGCCGGCCCTCCGGGCCCGGAGAAGTACCTTGTTTTTTTCTGCCCCACAGGCCGACACTGGGCTTCCCCCGTAGACGGCCCCTCGAACACCTGAGCAGGCGTGTTGGAGGTGCGGGCAGCCCGGTCACGTGCGGCGGGAATGCCTGCTCATGGAGGTGGGGCAGGTGATCCGGGTTGTCGGCCCTCCGACGCCTGTGAGGAGGGCCGACAAAGGAGTACACACTGGGCGATGGTGGATTCGGGCTGTGAGCAGTCCATGATCCACCAGAACCTGGTTCGACCCGGGGCATTGAGGCAGGCAGCACGGGTGAAAATTAGATGTGTTCATGGGGATGTGCACGAATACCCCGTGGTGCCAGTACAAATTCAATTCAATAAACAAAAGCAAGGGAATAAGCGGTAGAAAATGAATGGATGGATGGCATAGCGTCAAGGTTGCTGTAAGTGCGCACCTAACGCACCCCTTAATCCTGGGTACCAATTGGGCGGGGTTTGTTGAGCTAATGACACAGTGTGCAGGGGTGCGTTCACGACCATCAGGAAAGTGGAATATCAGCGCTGTTCTCAGTGGCGACGCGAGATCATCCGACACTGCCAAGGGGGAGGGAGAACCGGCGGGGGCTTCGCGGGAGGCCCCCCCCGGCCCTCCACTGGCACCCCACGGAAGACTTCCCACTTGAGCAGTTGACGGATGACACTCTGTGCTCAGCCTTGGACCAAGTGGTATCTATTGATGGTCAGCTGGTGCGCCCGGGAAGAGCGCGGGTATTCCCTCATTTTGCGTTAATCAGGGATAGATTATACAGAGTGAGTCGTGACACTCAAACGGGAGAGGAAATCACCCAGTTGTTGGTGCCGAAACGCCGTCGGGAAATGGTTTTCCAGGCGGTGCACTTCCACCCAATGGCCGGACGCATGGGGTATGATAAAAGACTCCACCGGGTAATGGTCCATTTCTATTGGCCAGGCATCCGGGCAGACGTGCGCCGCTGGTGCGCAGCCTGCCCGGATGCCAGCTGGTCAATCCAGCGGCCACCCCCAGGGCGCCTCTGCGCCCATTACCACTCATGGAGGTCTCGTTTGAACGAATTAGCATGAACCTCGTCAGACCATTCCACCCGAGCACCCGGGGGTATTGTTTTGTGCTAGTCCTGGTGGATTACGCAACCCGATATCCCTAAGCAGTGCCGCTGCGGTCCATCTCTGCAAAGAGTGTGGCGCAAGCACTGTTTCAGGTCATCTTCCGAGTTGGAATCCCGAAAGAGATTCTACCACCGCGGCTGAATAAGACGCTAAAATCCATGATCCGTAAGTTTGTGCACGAGGACAAACCTAATTGGGATAAATGGTTGGAGCCCCTGCTGTTTGCAGTGCGGGAGGTGCCCCAGGCCTCCACAGGGTTTACCCCCTTTGAATTGTTATACGCCAGGAAGCCGCGCGGGGTTTTGGACCTCGTTAAAGAAAGCTGGGAGGAAGGTCCAAGCCCCAGCAAAAACGAAACACAATACGTTATGGACCTGAGAGCAAAACTCTGCACGTTGGGTCACTTGTCACGCGAGAATTTGCTCCGGGCCCAGGAACGTCAGCAGCGCCTGTATAACAAGGGGACGCAGCTAAGAAAATGTTCACCGGGAGAGAAAGTGCTTGTATTACTCCCGACATCCACCTCTAAATTACTCGCCAAGTGGCAAGGACCCTTTGTGGTCACACAGCGAGTGAATGATGTGGATTATGAGGTCCGGCGTTCGGACCAGGGCGGAGACACCCAAATTTACCACCTCAACCTCTTGAAAGCATGGAAAGAGGCGGAGCCTGTTTCCATGGTGACGTCGGTCGAGGAGAGGGAGGAGATCGGGCCGGAGGTCCCGCGCTCCGCCCAGCCCTCCCTTCTCCTCTGTGATAATCAGCTTACACCATCACAGAAAGTAGATGTTGCCAGGCTGCAGCAGCGCTTTTCTGATGTGTTCTGTCCCCGGCCCGGCTGCACGAACCTCATCCAACATCACATTGAGACCAGCCCGGGAGTAACGGTGCGGTCTCGGCCATATAGGCTGCCCGGACACAAACGCAAAGTGGTTCGGGAAGAATTTAAATCTATGCTGGAGTTAGGGGTAATAGAAGAATCCCGCAGTGCGTGGTGAAGCCCCATCGTTCTGGTAGGGAAGAAGGATCTGTGTGCGGTTCTGTGTGGAGTACCGCAAAGTGAATGAAGTGTCACGTTTTGACGCGTACCCAATGCCCCGAGTCGACGAGGTCTTGGATTGGCTGGGCACTGCTCATTTTTTCACGACATTAGATTTGACCAAGGGCTACTGGCAGATTCCCTTGTCGCCAGAGTCCATGGAAAAAACGGCATTCTCCACTCCGGAAAGATTGTACCAATTCGTGACACTTCCTGTGTGGCTTGTTCGGTGTGCCCGCCACATTCCAGCGCCTCATGGACCGGGTGCTGCACAGGCTCACCGCCAACCCGGCGAAGTGTGCGGTTGGCCGGAGGGAGGTACAGTATTTGGGGTGCCACTTGGGAGGAGGGCAGGTGCGCCCGCAAGTAGATAAAACAGCGGCAATTGCGGCCTGGCCAACCCCCAAGACGAAAAAGGAGGTGAGGCAGTTTTTGGGCCTGGCAGGTTACTACCGGAGATTCATCCCCCAGTTTGCCGACCCGACCAGTCCACTAACTGATCTCACCCGAAAGATGAGATGAGATCCGGTCTGGTGGACGGAGCAGTGCCAGCAGGCGTTCGAGAGGGTGAAAAAGGGCCGGAGAGTAGGCAAGGCTGGACGGCTTCCCGGCCTGAGTCTGGCGGTGGAGGTGTGTGGAGGGGGGCGTGGTCGGCGCACCTCCTGCGGGAATGGAGTGTGTATGGCCCGGCTTCGAAGCCCAGCTGACAGGTGAGTACAGTGCCCAGCTGGGGCTGATTATCTAATCAACTTTCGCCTTTATCAGCAGGGACCGCGGCCATGAGCGGAAAGGGCGGATGAGAGCAGAGCGCGCACACCTGACGACAGAAAAGACAATCGACCACGAGCACACAAGACTGAAAAGTCCTGCACACGGGTGTATATCCAAATAAAAGACTTGTTCAAACCTGCTACCCAGGCTCGAGAAGATCCATTGGCCTCAGGAGAACCCTACCCGCATAGAGACCTTCACAGATTAATTTTTTTACATTTAAAACACAACGCTATGGTTTACATAACATTTAATGATTTGTTAAAATAAAATAAAAACTTAAACATCTGCTTGACTTATTATTTCAAAGGAAGTTATCCATCAAATTGTACCCTATAAAAATTAGAACAGATTTTAGGATAAATAATTGGCAGCACAATCTTGAGAATTTAAGCATGTGTTGCTGTTTTCCATTTACATGTACAGTAAAAAAAAACTCTTCCAGAATTTCAATGTAAAATACAGTGGTACATTTTTAGTTTTACAAAACCGAAAACCAGTAAAGTTGGCACGTTGTGTAAATCGTAAATAAAAACATTATACAATGATTTGTATTATCATGCAAGCATGGGTAACTTACACATCTGTGAAGGCACCAATAATGCTGAAAGGTACATACAGGTTTTGGAGCAACATATGTTGCCATCCAAGCAACGTCATCATGGACGCCCCTGCTTATTTCAGCAAGAGAAAGCCAAGCCACGTGTTACAACAGCGTGGTACTATACTGGCCTGCCTGTAGTCCAGATCTGTCTCCCGTTGAAAATGTATGGCGCAATATGAAGCCTAAAATACCACAACGGAGACCCTGGACTGTTGAACAACTTAAGCTGAACATTAAGCAAAAATGGGAAATAATTCCACCTAAAAAACTTAAAAAATTGGTCTCCTCAGTTCCCAAACGTTTACTGAGTGTTGTTAAAAGGAAAAGTCAAGTAACACAGTGGTAAAAATGCCCCTGTGCCAACTTTTTTGCAATGTGTGGCTGCCATTAAATTCTAAGTTAATGATTATTTGCAAAAAAAATTGTCTTGTCTTTGCAGTCTATTCAATTGAATATAAGTTGAAAAGGATTTGCAAATCATTGTATTCTGTTTTTATTTACGAATTACACAACGTGCCAACTTCACTGGTTTTGGGTTTTGTATGCTGTAAAAACCCCAGTAAATTTTACGGTAAATATCTAGCGACTTCGGTGCCTTTTTTTTTTTTTACACAAAAGCTTTTTTTTTTTATTACAGTGTACAGAACAAATATCTAAAATAATTAAATGCATTGGCAATTGTGTTACTATCATGAGGTGAATCCTTGTACATTTATATTAATATATTATTCACTGTTACAAGCGGCCCTTTGAGTGCAGCCATAACTGCGATGACATTAAAACGAGTTTGACAGCCCTGATAAGGTGTTGGCTTCGAAAAGCAAACAATACGAGTGTCTGTTACCTGCCAGGTGCAGTGGGGTGGAGTTTCGTCCTTGTGTGTCTCGACAGTTGATGTTGTCTGGGCTGCATAACTTCTGTACTCTGGCAAGACAGCCCTTCTTCGCTGCATCCAACAACGCCGCATCTCCTCTCAGCAGGTCCTGGATGTCCGTATCTCCGTCCTTCACCAGGTCCAGGGGAGTGTTCCCGTCTCTGTTCTTCTTAGTGGGGTCTGCACCGTGCTGTGGACAAGACAGAAAAACTACATCAGCAATGCATGACTTCATAAAGATAGAAATATTGTCTTAAGAAGTCCCAAGGCAATATATGGTTGTAAAGCTGTGAGGGGAGAACATCCCCTAAAATAGAAAGAGCAGACTTTTATTCAGTCAACCGTGTCCGAGGTGATGCTTTAAGCAGGGGTGCCCATCAGGTTGATCGCGAGCTACCGGTCGATCGCGGAGGATGTCTCAGTCGATCGTGAGGCATTAAAAAAAAAAGACATAAATAACCGATCATCAATCTTCACTTTCGTCATGTGATTGAGATTCACGGCAACTGACGATCTTGTGAGATGATGCTGGCTGTGAGAGCTTAGTATGAAGAAAAAGAAACGACCGGCAGAAGTGAGAGAGGCCCTTTTTATCTAAACAGACTGTCTCTCCATACCGGCCGCAGAGCTGTACAGTGCAAGCTTTTAGTCCAAGTTGCGACTAAAAATAGTTCAAGCGCATATTAAAAAAAAAGCAGGACACAGATATTAACCTTTAATTAGCATTTGATCCTGAATTAAATCCATTCAAGTTTGATCAAATTAGAGTTACATTTTGTCCTATCTGTATAACATGTTTGATATAAACTTAAACTATAACCAAATGGAAAAGTGATTGACGCAGAAGTTTCTGATCACTCAGTGTGCGCTAACAGCTGTGTTTGTGTACCTGCCTCCGGCACCATGCACAGAGGGGAGCGGGACAGTAGCTGTAAGGGGAATGTGTGTGAGCTCCAAGTCTTCCAAAACAGAAGAAATCAAGGTCTTCGTTAGAGGAACTGGTCAGTAAAAAAAACTATGTTTTTTTCAACACCTTAAAACTTCACACAAACTGCACTGAGGGCCGGAAGAAATATTGAACAACAAATCAATAATTGAAGTGACAAACTTGTCATCTAAACAATACCCCGTTTGTTGACAAGAACATACAGCCATGGAAGCACATTCAATCTATTTATTAAGCAGAGGTCCTCCCCGTGACTGCGTGGGTTCCCTCCGGGTACTCCGGCTTCCTCCCACCTCCAAAGACATGCACCTGGGGATAAGTTGATTGGCAACACTAAATTGGCCCTAGTGTGTGGATGTGAGTGTGAATGTTGTCTGTCTATCTGTGTTGGCCCTGCGATGAGGTGGCGACTTGTCCAGGGTGTACCCTGCCTTCCGCCCGATTGTAGCTGAGATAGGCTCCAGCGCCCCCCGCGACCCCAAAGGGAATAAGCGGTAGAAAATGGATGGATGGATGGAAGGTAACACAAGCCAGTGAAAGATTCAAAAGAGCTGCCATCAAAGCCGACAAATGGCTGCTCTTAGCCTGCTAAGCTAACACAAATAGCTCAAGCTAAAATGTGTGAGACTCCGAGCATGGACTTACTGACGTCACACGTCACTAGGCAACAGGCACCGCCTTTTAAAAGACGCACACACACACACACACACACACACACACACACACACACACACACACACACACATTGAAATTTACCTTAACTGCATTATGCCAGATATTTGAAGTTGTTTGAAGTATCCCATTAATTATTTTACCTAGCAATTCATTAAATTTACTAAAGAGTAATTTTGTTAGTAATTCAATTACTATAATTAATTACTTTTTAAAAGTAATTTTCAGAACAAAGCTAGCCACACAGCATCATGAAGCAGTTGGCAGGTTGATGTTCCTGGCTAAAATATTTGTGTTTATGTCCTATGATAATGTTTACCTATAAAAAGACCATTGCTATAGGTCAATTATTTTCATGTTGCTGCTGACGTTTAAACATTTCCTCTTAAACCAGTTCACTTTATTTCACATTTTGTTCTTTTGTGTCTTTGTTAGCTGAAGAATTGAGCATAGCTAAATTGTTTTTTTTTTTAAGAAGATTGGAGATATATTTGACTTTTATTATATTCATTTCAAGTCTTTTGCTTTTCTATTATCTCATAACACTTCTTAAGTTGGGATCCAACTATGCAAAACCTACTTTTGTTACGTGTTGGTACCCGTTTTTGTGTATTTGGGATACGATCAGTCCCCAAAATTTTTAATTAAGGCATGGTGGATATTTAGTCACGTCAACGGATATTTCCATTCATGGGTTAGTTTATCTCCTCTCTGAGCTGCCACCTTAACGTGGTAGAGGAGTTTGCGTGTCCCAATGATCCTAGGAGCTATGTTGTCCGGGGGCTTCCATGCCCCCTGGTAGGGTCTCCCAAGACAAACAGGTCCTAGGTGAGGGATCAGACAAAGAGCAGCTCGAAGACTTCTATGGAAATGCAAGAACCGAGACTCAGATTTCCCTCGCCCGGACGCGGGTCACCGGGGCCCCCCTCCGAGCGCCTGGTGGCCGGGCCTGTCCCCATGGGGCCCGGCCGGGCACAGCCCGAAGAGGCAACGTGGGGCCCCCCTCCAATGGGCTCACCACCCATAGCAGGGGCCATAGAGGTCGGGTGCAATGTGAGCTGGGCAGTAGCCGAAGGCAGGGCACTTGGCGGTCCGATCCTCGGCTACAGAAGCTAGCTCTTGGGACGTGGAACGTCACCTCGCTGGGGGGGAAGGAGCCTGAGCTAGTGCGCGAGGTAGAGAAGTTCCGGTTGGATATAGTCGGACTCACCTCGACGCACAGCAAGGGCTCTGGAACCAGTTCTCTCGAGAGGGGCTGGACTCTCTTCCACTCTGGCGTTGCCAGCAGTGAGAGGCGACGGGCTGGGGTGGCAATTCTTGTTGCCCCCCGGCTCAGAGCCTGCATGTTGGAGTTCAACCCGGTGGACGAGAGGGTAGCTTCCCTCCGCCTTCGGGTGGGGGGACGGGTCCTGACTGTTGTTTGCGCTTACGCGCCAAACAGCAGCTCAGAGTACCCACCCTTTTTGGATTCACTCGAGGGAGTACTTGAGAGTGCTCCCCCGGGTGATTCCCTCGTTCTACTGGGGGACTTCAACGCTCATATTGGCAACGACAGTGAAACCTGGAGAGGAGTGATTGGGAAGAATGGCCGCCCGGATCTGAACCCAAGTGGTGTTTTGTTATTGGACTTTTGTGCCCGTCACGGATTGTCCATGACGAACACCATGTTCAAGCATAAGGGTGTCCATATGTGCACTTGGCACCAGGACACCCTAGGCCGCAGTTCTATGATCGACTTTGTAGTTGTGTCATCGGATTTGCGGCCTCATGTTTTGGACACTCGGGTGAAGAGAGGGGCGGAGCTTTCTACCGATCACCACCTGGTGGTGAGTTGGCTGCGATGGTGGGGGAGGATGCCGGACAGACCTGGCAGGCCCAAACGCATTGTGAGGGTTTCCTGGGAACGTCTGGCAGAGTCTCCTGTCAGAGAGAGTTTCAATTCCCACCTCCAGAAGAACTTTGAACATGTCACGAGGGAGGTGCTGGACATTGAGTCCGAGTGGACCATGTTCCGCACCTCTATTGTCGAGGCGGCTGATTGGAGCTGTGGCCGCAAGGTAGTTGGTGCCTGTCGTGGCGGTAATCCTAGAACCCGTTGGTGGACACCGGCGGTGAGGGATGCCGTCAAGCTGAAGAAGGAGTCCTATCGGGTTCTTTTGGCTCATGGGACTCCTGAGGCAGCGGACAGGTACCGACAGGCCAAGCGGTGTGCGGCTTCAGCGGTCGCGGAGGCAAAAACTCGGACATGGGAGGAGTTCGGGGAAGCCATGGAAAACGACTTCCGGACGGCTTCGAAGCGATTCTGGACCACCATCCGCCGCCTCAGGAAGGGGAAGCAGTGCACTACCAACACCGTGTATGGTGCGGATGGTGTTCTGCTGACCTCGACTGCGGAAGTTGTGGATCGGTGGAGGGAATACTTCGAAGACCTCCTCAATCCCACCAACACGTCTTCCTATGAGGAAGCAGTGCCTGGGGAGTCTGTGGTGGGCTCTCCTATTTCTGGGGCTGAGATTGCTGAGGTAGTTAAAAAGCTCCTCGGTGGCAAGGCCCCGGGGGTGGATGAGATCCGCCCGGAGTTCCTTAAGGCTCTGGATGCTGTAGGGCTGTCTTGGTTGACAAGACTCTGCAGTATCGCGTGGACATCGGGGGAAGTACCTCTGGATTGGCAGACCGGGGTGGTGGTTCCTCTCTTTAAAAAGGTGAACCGGAGGGTGTGTTCTAACTATCGTGGGATCACACTCCTCAGCCTTCCCGGTAAGGTCTATTCAGGTGTACTGGAGAGGAGGCTACGCCGGATAGTCGAACCTCGGATTCAGGAGGAACAGTGTGGTTTTCGTCCTGGCCGTGGAACTGTGGACCAGCTCTATACTCTCGGCAGGGTCCTTGAGGGTGCATGGGAGTTTGCCCAACCAGTCTACATGTGCTTTGTGGACTTGGAGAAGGCATTCGACCGTGTCCCTCGGGAAGTCCTGTGGGGAGTGCTCAGAGAGTATGGGGTTTCGGACTGTCTGATTGTGGCGGTCCGCTCCCTGTATGATCAGTGTCAGAGCTTGGTTCGCATTGCCGGCAGTAAGTCGGACACGTTTCCGGTGAGGGTTGGACTCCGCCAAGGCTGCCCTTTGTCACCGATTCTGTTCATAACTTTTATGGACAGAATTTCTAGGCGCAGTCAAGGCGTTGAGGGGATCCGGTTTGGTGGCTGCAGGATTAGGTCTCTGCTTTTTGCAGATGATTTGGTCCTGATGGCTTCATCTGGCCAGGATCTTCAGCTCTCACTGGATCGGTTCGCAGCTGAGTGTGAAGCGACTGGGATGAGAATCAGCACCTCCAAGTCCGAGTCCATGGTTCTCGCCCGGAAAAGGGTGG